>NC_058375.1:83962196-84265227 GCF_018350175.1 Felis catus | reverse complement strand
ACATGTCATTAGCTGAAAGGTGGAGGGCCAAAAAACTTTTTGAAAACATAAAGGCCAGAATTTTTCCAAACTTAATTAAAAAAATCAGAAACCCACAAATCCAAGAAACTCAACAAACTCTAAACATCAGAAACATGAGGAAGAGAGCATCAAACTACTTTATAACCAAATTGTTCAAAATCACTGATAAAGACAATCTTTAAATAAGACAGAAAAATCATAATGCTGCATACAAAAGAAGGAAAAATAGGGATGACAGTATTTCTCATCCAAAATACTTTAAGCGAGAAGACGACAGAGTAACATTTTTAGAGTGAAAGAAACAGCACTGTCAGGATAGAATTCTTTCTATGCCCAGCAAAATTATCCTTCAAAAACAAGGGTGGAATAAAGATATTTTCTGACAAACAAAAGCTATAGAATTTATCACTAACAGACCACACTACAAGAAATGTTTTAAAAAAAGAAAAATTCCATCAGGCAAAAAGAAATAAAGCCAGACAGAAGTATGAATCCATTCAAAGGAATGAAAACCACAGAACATGTCAATGATATGGAAACATATATATTTCTCTCATTATTTAAATTTATTTAAGATATAATTGACTAATTAATAATAATAGTAACAAGATCTGGTGAGGCTTAGAATACATGTCCAAATAAAATATATGAGAAAAGAGCTTAAGGGCCAGAAGAAAGAGAATGAAGAATATGATTGTTGGTTCTTAAATGATAGGTTAAGTGGTATAATATTACTTAAAGGCAGACTGACAAGATTAAGGTGGGGCGCCTTGGTGGCTCAGTCGGTTGAGCGTCTGAATTCAGCCCAGGTCATGATCTCATGGTTCACGGGTTCGAGCCCTGTGTCAGGCTCTGTGCTGACAGCGTAGAACCTGAAGCCTGTTTCAGATTCTATATCTCCCTCTCTCTCTGCCCCTCCCCTACTCACACTGTGTTCTTCTCTCTCAAAAATAAATAAACATTAAAAAAAAAAGATTAAGGTACATACCATAAACCTGAAAATAACCTCTAGAAAAGAAAAGATATATCTAATATAACAACAAGAGATCTAAAGTGAAATCATACAAAATTGTCTATTATCCAAAAGAAGGCATAAAGAAGAAAATGGGAGCAAAGAACGGATGGAACAAATAAAAAACAAACTGCAAAATAATAAACTCAAACCTAACTGTATCAATAATCAATTTCAATGTCAATAATCTAAACACTCCAATAAGACACAAATTGCCCTTAGTAAATAAAAATTAAAAAAATAATGGCCAACAGGTACATGAAAAGATGCTCAACGTCGCTCCTCATCAGGGAAACACAAATCAAAACCACACTCAGATATCACCTCATACCAGTCAGAGTGGGCAAAAGGAACAAATCAGGAGACTATAGATGCTGGCGAGGATGTGGAGAAACGGGAACCCGCTTGCACTGTTGGTGGGAATGCAAATTGGTGCAGCCTCTCTGGAAAGCAGTGTGGAGGTTCCTCAGAAAATTAAAAATAGACCTACCCTATGACCCAGCAGTAGCACTGCTAGGAATTTACCCAAGGGATACAGGAGTACTGATGCATAGGGGCACTTGTACCCCAATGTTTATAGCAGCACTCTCAATAATAGCCAAATTGTGGAAAAAGCCTAAATGTCCATCAACTGATGAATGGATAAAGAAATTGTGGTTTATATACACAATGGAGTACTACGTGGCAGTGAGAAAGAATGAAATATGGCCCTTTGTAGCAACGTGGATGGAACTGGAGAGTGTGATGCTAAGTGAAATAAGCCATCCAGAGAAAGACAGATACTATGTTTTCACTCTTATGTGGATCCTGAGAAACTTAACAGAAACCCATGGGGGAGGGGAAGGGAAAAACAACAACAAAAAAAGAGGTTAGAGTGGGAGAGAGCCAAAGCATAAGAGACTCTTAAAAATTGAGAACTGAGGGTTGATGAGGAGTGGGAGGGAGGGGAGGGTAGGTGATGGGTATTAAAGAGGGCATCTTTTGGGATGAGCACTGGGTGTTGTATGGAAACCAATTTGACAATAAATTTCATATATTAAACAAATAAATAATAAAATAAAAATAAATAAATACATAAAAAATATTGCCCTAGAGGAGGCTATATTAGATAAAATAGATTTTAGAACAAATATTATTATGAGAGATAAAGGTTATTTCATACTGATAAAGGCATCAGTTTATCTTGGCATAACTTCAAATATATATAATGAGAGAGCTTTAAAATACATGAAATAAAAACTGATATAAACACAAGAAGACAAATCCACAATTACCATTGATTTTGGTACACCTCTCTCACAAGAACTGAGAGAATTTATGGACACAAAATCAGCAGTGATACAGAAAACTAAAACAACATGATCAATCAAGTTGACCTAATATCTATAGAAAGGAAAATGCACATTCATTCATATGCACATATAACATTTACCAAAATAGGCCATATTCCAGGCTAGAAAAGAAGTCTCAATAAACTTAAAAAGAGTTAAGTCACATGAAGTTTATTCCCTGAACATAATGGAATTAAATTAGAAATCAGTAATAGAGAGATATCTGAAAAATCCCCAAATATTTGAAATCTAAGCAGGAAACTTATATATGTATTATTACCCTCTGTGTCAAAGAAAAACTCAGAAGTAAATTTAGGTATTCTGAACTGAGTGAAAATAAAAACATAACATGTGAAAAGTTCTGGGTCACTAAGGCAGTACATAGAAATTTGTAACACTAAAAGTCTATCAGAAAAGAAGAAAGGTTCATGATGAGCACTGGGTGATGCATGGACATGTTTGAATCACTATTTTGTACACCTGAAATTAATATAATACCATAAATTAACTAACTGGAATTAAAATAAAAACTTAGAAAGGAAAGAAGAGGAGCTCCTGGTTGGCTCAGTCAGTACAGCATGTGACTTTTGATCTCTGGTCATGAGTTTAAGCCCTACGTTGTTATGTAGAGATTATAAATAAATAAACTTAAAAAAGGAAAAAAAAAACCCAAGGTCTTAAATTATTTCAGTTCCTACCCTAAAAACTAATAGATGGATAGATAAAACAAATTAAACCCAAACTAGGGAGAACTAGAAAGAAAAAGAGAAAGAAAGAAAGAAAGAAAGAAAGAAAGAAAGAAAGAAAGAAAGAAAGAAAGAAAGAAAGAAAGAAACTAAAAAGAACAGAGTGTGAATCAGTGAAAAAGAAAAGAGAAAAAATATTTAAAAAATCTATGAGACCAAATGTTAGCTCTTTAAGATGATGAATAAAACTGATAATCATTAACCCGACCGATCTAAAAGAGAGATGACACAAATTATTATCTCTTGGGAATGAGAAAAGTGACATCACTCCAGATTCTACTGAAGGAAATAAAGGAATATTATGGAAAACTTTACACCTATACACCGAGAGCTTGAAAGAAATGGACCAATTCCCTGAAAGACACAAACTACACAAACTTACCCTACAAGAAATAGATACTCTAATGAATTTGAATCTGTTGTTAAATATCTTCCCACAAAGAAAACTAGGCCTAAATGCCATCACTGGCAAATTCAATCAAATAATTAAGAAAGAAATCATTTTAATTCTATACAAACTCTACTGGAAAATTGAAGACACAGTAATGCTTTTCGATTTACAAAAACAAAAAACACTGTAAGAGAAGAAAACTACTAACCAATATCTCTCATAAACATAGATATAAAAATTCTAAACAAAATTTTGGCGAATCCAGCAATCTATAGAAAGAATTATATATCATGACCAAAAGGGATTTATCCCAGAATGTAAGATTGGATTAACATTCAAATATCAATCAATGTAATTGACTACTAATGTAAGAGCATCTCAACAGACACAGAAAAGGCATTTGCCAAATTGTAATGTCCATTTCTGATTTTTAAAAAAATTCAGAAAATTAGGAATTGAAGAGAACTTCTACAACCTCAGGAAGAACATTTACAAAAAAAACTAAAGTTAACATCATAAGCAGACATGCATTAAATATTAGCTGTTATTAGTATTTTCTTTTCAATGCCAAAAAAAAAAGAGAGAAATTAACACTCAGTTTTATAGATAGTCAAAAATCTCCTTCACCAAATTTTAAGTATAAAAAAGTCAGGAAATTAAAAAAGAAAACAATATATAAATCATTTTAAAGCTCTATCCACCGTGTCTACACAACAAGGAAAGTTATTAACTGGGACTGAAGGTCTGATAGAGAGCAGACCATACTTTGCATTTGGGGAGAGCCCCATTTCCCCTGGAACCTCATTTCTACTACAGCCCTCTGGCATCCTCTGCAAATCCACACACAATTCTATCTGTTAACCCTGCAGGGCAGCCCAAAGCAATTACTACTTTCAGGAGATAGTACATCTTTTTGATAACTCTGCCAAACTATCATTTGAATAAACTTCTGAAGTCCTCAAGGTAAAATTCAAAATGTAATTATGAGCAGTCTGTTCTATTTAGATTTCCTGTCAAATAAATGATCCAAATTGCACCAAAGACAGCATTAATTCTCATGTGAAGAAACTTCTATTGTCATATTCTGCTTCAACCATCCTTAATAAATGTCTAAGGAAGATATTCAGTAGACATCCATGCTGATTAGCATTGTGAATTAACATTTTCATTTCTTTTTTTCTTTTTTTTCTTATTTGAGAGACAGAGTGTGCAAATGGTGGAGAGGGGCAGAGGGAGAGAGACTCTCAAGCAGGTTCCACTCAGTGTGGAGCCTGCTGCGGGGCTCTGTCCCACAACCCTGGGATCTTCACCTGAGGTTGGACAAGAGTTGGACACTCCACCAAGTGAGCCACCCAGGAGTCCCCATTTTCATTTCTAAAATAAGTCCTAATGGGTCAGAAAAACTTAGTAAAAAAGACAAATTAGGCACTGAACTACCTCCTTACCATCTACCATACTAGAGGCAGAAAAACAATTTATGTATTTTGAAATATGGGTTATAGAACATCAGCATAGAAAAACAATAGAAATAACATGATACCTGCTATATGTCAATATGAATACTTGCTCAGGCATTGTACTGGTTACTTTATTATATATTACCTTCATATTACTACCTAACAAAGACTGTTATGTATATTATATCACAGATGAGAAAGCTGAGGCACAAATGGTTAAGCACATTTGTGATATTCCAAATCTGATAAGTAGTATAGCTACTATTATTTATTCATCAACAAATGGAAAGTAACCAATTTCTTGAATGACCACCAGGGTACATTTAATAAGTCACTGGGCCATCACAAAATACCTTTCTTTTGCATAGTGGAAAAAGGACAATTTTGGAAGAAGAGGTAGGTAAGAAAATGCATGCCTGCAGGGGCGGGGGGGGGCATCACGCTGATCAAATTTTAGGAAAATGTACATATGCAGTTTGAACGTGTAGAAATTGATTCCCTACATATCTCTTGGAGAGTCTATATATTTCCAGGAGCACATACTCTTTGAAGATGACTTAGTTAATACATGCCAGACATACAATAAATACTCAGTAAATGCAGATGACTATGGAGAAAGAATGTAAAGAACTACACATTCAAATATGCTAGTTGTCACAAAAACTGCATTTTTCAATCTGAATATTTATCAATTGACATCCTGGCTTCTATTGCTCTCTAAAGTTGTTAATGCTGTGTTTTGCCATAAAAGTCTGATTCCCACTCAGGCTGCTAACCAATCAGGCTTCTCAGCCAACAAGGCTGAAGAACTGACCCTGAACTAGGTACCTCCTCCTGATGACACCAGACCTCTTTTGGAATTTTGATAGTTTTTTCTAAATAAACATGGGGTATTAACTGTCCCCTCCCACCAAATTTAGTCTTAAACTGTTAACTGATATTTGTATACTTATCCAATTATTGTACACAAATCTATTTTAAAATAAAAAAAAGATAACCCCTAAAACTCTTTTAAAAAGCTCTTTACTCTTTCTTGCTTTTTTAAGTATGAAAAACCAAGTAAGACTCAAGACTCAAGAAATGGACTGTTTATACCACATAGTTAAACAATTAGTTTACATTAAACTAATAGTTAAACATTTAATTCAGTATCTACTGTGTCCAGGACTGTGATGATTGGAGGAGATACAGTCATCAAAACAACAACACAATCTCAAAACTTATCGTGAGACTTGTTTATAACTATAAATCATGTTGTTTAAAAGATATTTCTGGGGAGACTCAGGTGGCTCAGTCCATTGAGCGTCTGACTCTTGGTTTTGGCTCAGGTCATGATCTCAGGGTTCGTGAGTTCGAGCCCTGAGTCTGGCTCTGCACTGAGAGCATGGAGCCTGCTTGGGATTCTCTCTCTCTCCCTCTTTCTCTGCCCCTCCCCTGCTTGTGCATGCTCTCTCTCTCTCCCTTTTTCAAAATAAATAAATAAAAACCTTTTTAAAAAGGAAATGCATTAAAAAAAGATATTTCTGTTATTTGGCTTCTCATTGCTTTCTATTGAGAAATTGATTTTTCACACTTTTAAATCATTACAATTAGTGAGGCAAGCAAATGTCCATCAAAATTAGAGTAACAGTCAAACACACTCACCAGTATCACTGTTGGCCTGACCTTCAACACAACCCAGCAGCTCATTCTAGCTTTAGATTCTCATATTAACATCAGAGAATCAATAACGGGAATTCTACTGTTAGTTGAATACTGTGTCATAATCTTCCACACATATCATTTTATTTGATTTAACAATTTTGAAAAAATCAAGTAATTTCATCTTAAGATGCAATAGTTAAGAAACCTGTGTCTACAGATTTCAGTACTTGTTTCTACTGCTTCATGTTCATCACTGCAGTGAAAGTGAGCCAATAAATATGCTGTGCATGCATGCTACTAGGCAGGATGTTGGGTGGCCAAAAAGAAAGTTTATCACAAATCTTCATTAATTGAGGATCCAGTGCACATTTTCCCCAGGTGGCTCCAGTTTGTAGCCAAAGGCCAAAAACCTTAGTTTGTCTTTGAAGGGCATGAATGGAAAACAAAGTTGTAGTTAGGAAGGTGAGCCAGCGCCCGGGGAAACACATCCAACAGGTAAACAAAAGTCTTTTTGTTCCTACACACATTCTTAAAAACTTCTTAAATGCGCACACAGAATATTTAAAAAATAAGTTTTAATTCCAAAGCTAGTTTTGAAAGTAAATCTGTTGCTACTTCAGCAAAATGGTGATGACACTATGCCATTAGAAAAGATCATTGATTCTTCAGTTCTTGTAAGTGGGTAGCAATCCTATAAGCAGATGTGACCAACTTTTCCAGAGAATAAATGATGACAAAAATCGTGTTTCAATAGATACAATATAGCTTCCAATGAAAGCCCGTACATTTAAGAATCAGTATTTTCTCAAGCTGGGGGGCGGGGTATGAAGGGAATCTGTCCTACAATGTGACTTCAGGCAGATATCTTCAATGCTCTGGACTTGTTTACTCATTCACAAAATAAGGGGCTTGGCCTATGTGTATCCATTAAGTGTCATCCCAGAACTAAAAAAGAATTCTTCCAGGGGCTAACTGTAGCCAACAAGATGTTGAGAAATGAGATTACATACAATTTATAATTCTGTCTTGCTCTCTTTGGCTTGACACAGTGTGGAAATGCATCAAACAAAATTTTACCTCTTTCCTCAGCATTTGATATTTATAAGATAATTACCATTGTAACTAATTTCCAAAGAGATGCTTCATAAGTTAATGAGAAAATACATATTACATATATATATTTTAATACCCAAACAAATCTGTGATGTTGGTACTATTATTTTCAGCATGTCATAGACAGGGATATTGAGGCTCACTAAAATAAAATCCTCAAGGTCTCTCAGTTCGAAGTTACAACTTCTGCCTGTCCAAAGCCATGCTCTTAGCCAATATGCAATAATATCAACATAAAGTTTGATGTCTCCATCCATAATGCCACCACCATGTTTGTGGAACAGCTAATAGAAAATTTAGTTTTATCCAAATTATCACATAAGTCAAATTAAGAAAACATAATTTATATATTTCTATAATACAGTAAAATAACCATAAATTTGCCTAAAATAACAATGAAAGCTATTAGAAAATGTGATGAGTCAAATCTTACCATATATTTTTAAAACCAGAAATTTCCACATTAAACCAAAAGTTGTCGTGCTTCTAGTTTTTTCCCACTAATCTAAAAATATCTTTAAAATTTTTTTTTCAACGTTTTTTATTTATTTTTGGGACAGAGAGAGACAGAGCATGAACGGGGGAGGGGCAGAGAGAGAGAGGGAGACACAGAATCCGAAACAGGCTCCAGGCTCCGAGCCATCAGCCCAGAGCCTGACGCGGGGCTCGAACTCACGGACGGCGAGATCGTGACCTGGCTGCAGTCGGACGCTTAACCGACTGCGCCACCCAGGCGCCCCTAAAAATATCCTTTAGACAGTACCATGAGAATTGCATATCTTTTAATAAATTAAAAATGAGAAATATGACTGAGTGTCCTCTATGTATTCTAATGCTGTGTCAAATGATCTTGGGCACAAATGACATCACCTACATTTGAGGAAATACTGAAGCTCAAATATGTAAACATCTATGTACTAGGCCACTTGGATGTGCAACATTTCAATAACTGCTTTTTTACCACCTAAACCTAAGACTCAAAACAGTAATGAAAAGTTGTAAGAAGTGTATATTTTACATTGTGGATGTAATCAATCCAGAAAGAAATTAGAGATGATGTTGCTAGAGAAAAGCAACTTCTATTATTTTGCAATAGCTTAATGGTACCCATTATATTTCATTTTTGGAAAAGTCTAAATTCAGCTTCTTGGAATCATCTGCCAATTTGTAATTTTAGAACTATCAACAACTTAAAAATAACAGATTTTGCCCATTTTTTCTAAAACTTTTACATACCTGTCAAGAATATAATAAGCTCAATTTGTAAATCCTGCAAATACTTCAAAGACCAACAGAGTTAATGCAAAAGGACTCATTATCTACAAACGCCATCTTGTGGTCCATGTTTTTATTATTTTGTAGTAAGTCTGGATTTCTAACTCAAGATCTGCTAAAGATAGAAAGAGCCCTGGATATAACTTATTCCCTTTCTCTAATTTTTACACATGGGAAAATTGGAGCTCCAAAAAGTCTAATAAATTGGAAATCTTCAGAGGAAGAATTAATACAAGAGCCAAAATTTGAATTCAAATCTTTTCAACTCATACTTTTCTATACCACATCATCGTTTTTGAGTAGTAACAAGCCAATTACATGAAGTCTGTCCAGTTTGGTAGTAGACACTTCAAACACCAAGCTCATCTGTGTTTGCTTAACCATACCTTGAAAGTACAGCAAACTATAAAGAAGAGCACATCTACCTTTGAATTACTGGAAAATTATCAAGGCACAGCCATGTTGTTTTGCATTATTCTAAAGCATTTCACACATTTTTAAAAATTTTTATTCTCCTAGAGATTTATGAGGGCAGTGTGTAGATGGGGTTGGGAAGGGGAGGGTTATCAACACCTCTACTGACAGATTAGAAAACTGGGTTTAGAGAAGACATGATTAAGATTTTACAATTAGCTAGTGGCAAGCATCCTGATATCCAACTTTAATTTTTTTCCACCTCTTTACTTCATGATGTTGTATCATAACAGTGCATACATGCACATGTATGTGTTTTAAATTCTTTGTTCCATTTCTTTACAGGAACTGCTATATTCATTGGCCCATAGACTACAGTCTGTCATTTATGAAGAATAAGATGAAAGTCCTTGATTCAGAAACTAGATACTTCTAGAAATTATAAATATGTAATCTTCATTCAAATCTTTGATTACCTTAATAGCAGAAAAATTTATCTAATCCAAAAGATGGCAAAGAGGCACAGACTGTCTATGCTATAGTATAACTGCCCATCTCACAGCTAAACTCAGCTTCATTTATATAAAAAAATTGAGAAATAATATCACAGAATATGAGATTAATGAGAATATCTTGAGAAATTTTTAAGAAAGCAGAAATCTAAAAATAACAAAAATATTCAAGACTTCTATCAAACATAATAAAAGATGTCCATGGTTATGTGAAAACATGAGCTCCAGCTATGGCTTTTGAATGTGCAATTCAGAACAGAAATTATCACTTAATAAAACAAGAGAATATAGCTGACCCTTGCATGACACAGGTTTGAACTACATAAGTCCACTTACATGCAGATTTTTTACATACAGTGCTGTAAATGTATTCCTTAGGGGTAAATGAAAATCATACCCTGCTGCATTTAAATTTAATTCTATAATTGACTGTGTCTTATATACTTTATGTAATAGTTGAATATTAAGTACATTATAAAATTTTGTGGCACCTGGTGGCTCAGTCGGTTAAGCATCCGACTCTTGACTTTGGCTCAGGTCATGATCTCACAGTTTGTGAGTTCAAGCCCCGCATCGGGCTCTGTAGTGACAGTGCAGAGTCTGCTTGTGACTCTCTGTCTCTCTCTCTGCCCATCTCCCTCTGTTTTTCCCTCTCTCTTTCAAAAATAAACATTTTTAAAAAATAAATTATAAACTTTTAAATGAGAAAGGACACTATTAACTGTTAACAGAGGAACAGACTCTTAGAAAACAGATGGAACTTCAGAGCAGTGCTTCTCAAACTACCTATGGTAAAGAACACAACTTTTTCTTTCAGTCTCCAAGGACCATTGAGTAAACCTACTGAGCATGACTCATCTGCAGTGTGTATCACATGAATCCCCACAAAAGCCAAGTAATACCCAAACTGGCAGATACTTAACAAGTCTACTAATCATCTACTTGGAAGTCATGGTTATGTGTAATTGCTGCAGAAGATTTTAATTGATTACTTTCAATTGCTGATTTATCTTGTTACAAATCTGTAATAAGCAACTTATGGACTGGGCATCAGTCCACATTTTAAGTAGCATTACTTTAGAGATCAACATAATTACCCAAGTCTTCCCAAATTGTGTTCCATGATATGCAAACCTGCAAGAAGAAATGCTGATCTAGTCAAGGAAATTATGTCCTCAGACTCACAAACCATATAAGCAAATAAAGTACCTAAGAACTTCTTTAGGAAATAAACCTGTTTAACTTTATTTAATCCAAACTTGACTACAGAATCTTTTCTTTCAAGACTAACACTCATTAACATTACAAAAAACTAATTTTCTATAAAATGCATTGAGAGATTCTAGTATAGACAGAATTACTGATTTACATTATTCAACAGCTGTTAAAAAATTCCCAGTGGCAAGGAACTCATTTCTTTATAATGCAATATAAAATAATATAGAAAATTTTAATGCATAGGAAATAATTTTGTGTGAGTTCAAATTATACAATTTGTAAGAGTTGGTTTTAGACATTTTCTGAAGCAATGACAAAACATGTAAGCCTTCTTTCATTGACTGCCCTCCAAATACCTTTCTTCTTTTCTAATATTTTGGATGAAGATGCATTTCTAAGACCATTATCACCATAAACTTATTCTGATTATATCTTAGTTTGTCAATGTTACTTTCAAAATGCATCATCAGAACTGAACTCAGTATTTTGAATAGTGAAAGATGCAGATACTTTGCTCTTTTTCTTTTTTTTAGTCATAAGTGTCTTCTAGCCTAACAAGACCTTAATATGATTCTCATAAAACTTAAATTTTGAAGAGAGCATATTCTAATGTGGTCACCAAGATAAAGACCTAGTGAATTAAATGAGTTGATTTCTGCAAAGTATACTATCATTTCACATGCTGAAGAGAATTTTATTGCAAAACAATTGTCACTTGAGAATAAAGATGCCTTTGGAAAAAAGACTAGTTAGAGGTAGATTTATGACTTGGAATATGAAAGCAGGACCCTGTCATCAATATAGAGATAATATTTACCATCTTATTGCAGTGGTAGGGGAATATTTACCTGTGTCACTAAAAACCTGTATCAAATTACTAAGTTCAAAAGGTAATTGGCTACAACAGAGCAGTCTTTTAAGCCAAGTAGAATTGAAAGTTATTCTAAGAGTTCATGGTTACCTAAACTTCAGATGGTTTTACAATAAAGGCTCTGATGAACATTAAAAATCTTATATTTCTATTAGTTACATAGCTTTTTCTAAAAAAAAATACTTGTTTTCCATAAACGGCTTCTGTGAGCAAATAAATCTGAGACATTACACAAAAGTGAAAAGGTTTTTTTCCCCCTAAAGAGTTTCTTGGAAATGTAAATGTGCTAAGGTACATTGCCAACCTTGTACAATAAAATGATACAGTGTAACTAGATGGAAGGCACTTGGCTATTAAGCCGTCATACCCAATGATAGCTAAAGTAAAATCAATGTTAGTAAATGGCTGTGTGATCAACCATGCTCCCAAATATACAACAGTTAGAGACCCAAAGAACTATACCCAGAGACGTCCTCTGATATTTGCAACAGTTGATTTTTAAAAAATTATTTATAAACTATGGTTTAAAAAAATTTTTTAATGTTATTTTTGAGAGAGAGAGAGAGAGAGAGACAGAGCACAAGCAGGGGACAGGCAGAGACAGAGGGAGCCACAGCATCCGAAGCAGGCTCCAGGCTCTGAGCTATCAGGACAGAACCTGACGTGGGGCTGGAACTTACAAACCACAAGATCATGACCTGAGCCGGTCAGATGCTTAACCGACTGAGTCACCCAGGCGCCAATAAACTATCTTTAATGTAGTTTTCCCTCAGCTCAGATTCTCACCTCCTCACTTATCCCAGATTCCTGGTAGAATCTATCAAACTGAGAAGGCAGCTTCCTGGCCTCTGTGGTAGCTAATCTCCAAAGATGTCCCTCCCACAACCATTAGAGAACTATAATAGTCTCCCATGAACATCCCAAGCAGGTTTTCACTGATGATTTTATTTCCTTAATCAATGGTGGAATCTCTCATCAAACAGTAAGAATACAAAGTTTTAAAATCTTAGGATATGGCACAAAAACAGACACATAGACCAATGGAATAGAATAGAAACCCCAGAACTAGACCCACAAACGTATGGCCAACTCATCTTTGACAAAGCAGGAAAGAACATCCAATGGAAAAATACAGCCTCTTTAACAAATGGTGCTGGGAGAACTGGACAGCAACATGCAGAAGGTTGAAACTAGACCACTTTCTCACACCATTCACAAAAATAAACTCAAAATGGATAAAGGACCTGAATGTGAGACAGGAAACCATCAAAACCCTAGAGGAGAAAGCAGGAAAAGACCTCTCTGACCTCAGCCGTAGCAATCTCTTACTCGATACATCCCCAAAGGCAAGGGAATTGAAAGCAAAAGTGAATTACTGGGACCTTATGAAGATAAAAAGCTTCTGCACAGCAAAGGAAACAACCAACAAAACTAAAAGGCAACCAAAGGAATGGGAAAAGATATTTGCAAATGACATATCGGACAAAGGGCTAGTATCCAAAATCTATAAAGAGCTCACCAAACTCCACACCCGAAAAACAAATAACCCAGTGAAGAAATGGGCAGAAAACATGAATAGACACTTCTCTAAAGAAGACATCCGGATGGCCAACAGGCACATGAAAAGATGTTCAGCGTCGCTCCTTATCAGGGAAATACAAATCAAAACCACACTCAGGTATCACCTCACGCCAGTCAGAGTGGCCAAAATGAACAAATCAGGAGACTATAGATGCTGGGGAGGATGTGGAGAAACGGGAACCCTCTTGCACTGTTGGTGGGAATGCAAATTGGTGCAGCCACTCTGGAAAACAGTGTGGAGGTTCCTCAAAAAATTAAAAATAGACCTACCCTATGACCCAGCAGTAGCACTGCTAGGAATTTACCCAAGGGATACAGGAGTACTGATGCATAGGGCCACTTGTACCCCAATGTTTATAGCAGCACTCTCAACAATAGCCAAATTATGGAAAGAGCCTAAATGTACATCAGCTGATGAATGGATAAAGAAATTGTGGTTTATATACACATTGGAGTACTACGTGGCAATGAGAAAGAATGAAATATGGCTCTTTGTAGCAACATGGATGGAACTGGAGAGTGTGATGCTAAGTGAAATAAGCCATACAGAGAAAGACAGATACCATATGGTTTCACTCTTATGTGGATCCTGAGAAACTTAACAGAAACCCATGGGGGAGGGGAAGGAAAAAAAAAAGGAGGTTAGAGTGGGAGAGAGCCAAAGCATAAGAGACTCTTAAAAACTGAGAACTGAGGGTTGATGGGGGGTGGGAGGGAGAGGAAGGTGGGTGATGGGTATTGAAGAGGGCATCTTTTGGGATGAGCACTGGGTGTTGTATGGAAGCCAATTTGACAATAAACTTCATATATTGAAAAAATAAAATAAAATCTTAGGATAACACAAAGTAATTCATCTCTGTTTTCCTTGCTCTGATCATTATTACTGTGTAGCTTTACATTCTATTTGAAATAGGACTGATTGCTCACCAAAAACTGATTTCCATAGCATAGATAGTAAAAAGACAAGATTAATCATTAATTAATCAGGAGTGTTGGTCTATATATTAAAAATACGAAGGGAAAGCTCCTGGGTATTCAATGGATTGCCATTGATGACAGTAAGAGAAAAACTTGGTGTTTTCTTTCTGATGAAGATGATCATGCCTAAATGAACTGACTGAATGGTCCATAGAAAAGTGGTGTGATGTAGCCTGAATTTGCTAATCCAGACTTTAGACTCACCCAGTGAGTGTCTTCCGGTAAATAAGTAGATAATGTGGGCACAAGAATGTAATGGGTTGCAAATTTTAACTGGTATGAAAATGTTTAGGCTGATTAAAAATCTAAGCATATTAGCTTCTCAAGCTGGTGTGTTGCTTTCCAGGAAGTCTAGTCTACGTATAACGTGAATCTATTCAATCCTGGGGTCTATAATGTAGTTCTGAAACATTCTTCAAAGAGTTTCAAAGATACATACACTTCTGAAGGGCTGTTTTAGCACCATCAAGAAATCTGTCTTCTTGGGTCTAGAGATCAGATCAGGGACCAGCTTGAGTAAATGGTATGGGGCATAAACACAAAAAGAAACGTCCCCTGACTTGGATTCAAAAATCCCTTCTGAGATAACTGAATTATTCCCAGCTATTCTTATGATTAGGGAGTTGAGACACATTAACTTTAAAGAGAGTATCTGATTACTCAGTTTCATCCTAAGAGATTGCCAATATAAAATATATAACTTAAATGGTTCAATGAAGACCATTTATTATGCCTCTGAGTCAACATTTCAAAGGAAAGCTCAAAACCTACCTGTCATTCCTTGGGATCAAAATTACATTAAATAACTCTATCTGGGTAGATCCTCCGGCACTCCCATCCTTCTCTCTACAAGGAAGGCTATTCACAAAGACTTTATTGTGTGATTGTACACGGTATATATCAGAAAATACAGAGGTTAACTATTTTGCAAACAGGTGTCATTTTTACAGTATTCCCCCAAGCTTTCTCTGAAGCTAATTTTAGCATTTACCTAGCAATGAAAAGTAGTGTGCATTTCTCCTGGGTGAGCAGAAGAAGTCTCCCAATCTTTCCAAAATAAGTCAGTTTAGGATTAAGGGTTACAACTAAGGCTTTGTGAGCACTGTTTTTGAGGCTGGTAAGGAAGAGCTTTTGCATTGTTCGTTGGAAAAGAGAAAATATCTAGAATTCTCCTTTTTGTGGCAATGGATAACTGTTGATTTAGTATCTCTTCAAATATACTGGATTTTAGTTACCTTTTATTTATATTTGTCTAAATCTTTCAACTTATACTTTCATTCTCCTGGATGGAGAAAACAGGAATGAAATAGAATTGAAGTAGTCCTGTATTTTCAGCTTCCATAACATGGTTTCCACTTTATTCACTTTAATAATTTTATTAGAGCTTATTAATTCCTAGCTTTCTTGAATCCAAAGAGGCTCCTCACACCCAATTCCATGTGACTTTGATACTACTTGGAAGTCATTCACTTTTTTTCCCACCCAAAAAAACTTACTTCTTCCATTCTGAAATGTGCCTTCTGACACTGTTGCTTCTGTCTTCACCTTTGACCAAATCCATCTCTTTGTATCTTTGCCTTTCATAGTCCATGGTCCACAGGTACAATTATATCTGATTTTTTAACTGCTTCGCTTTTTAAAATTGTTCACTCCTCTTACATCATATTCTCTTTTTGAGTCTGTGACTTTAAAATGACAACTAAATTTTCTGTAACTTCTTAAGCCACTTTACTAAATTCTACGGAATATGACTGAGAGTGGCCAGAGTTTTCTTCCTTTGCTCTTATGTCCCAGATTTTGAAAAGGGTACTTTCTCCAGGTTTCTCTCATGTCACATAACAGTTCCTCTGTGTTGGATGGAATGAAGTGAAGGAAAGTCATTCTCCCTCACTGTTTCTTTTAATTCATGTAGATGAGCACAGAGTCCGTAACTTCTCTGACTCCCAGGTTTTAAAAGACGAATGAAATTTTGGATAGAAATCTAAATGCCACTCAGAATCCTGCTTAGTTGGCAGTTTGATAATCACTATCAATACACATTAATGTCTTAAAGTCACAATGCTTGGGAACTATCTTTCCCTGGACCAGAGTGTTTTAAATTTACAAAATTTACAACATGTTCCAAACTATGTATGCATCACTGAACTTAAAACAACTCCTTTGTTTGAATTTATTTTGCCATTCTCCAACGTAAGCAATATATTTCTAAATAAATACAACTATACTTCAAGAACTTCTAGGATGTTCAACGTTCATCCGTTACTTACTCTTTATAGGACTACTATGATATATATATATATCATAGATATATATTAAAATATATATTAAATATATTAAATGTATATATTTAATAAAATATATTAAATATATAAATATATTATATTTATATATATTAAAATATATATATAATATATTAAAATATATACATATTTTAATTTCCCTAATTTTTAAGTGGTCCATAAGTAACTGGACTTGGATTTTACGGAAGCATTTGGTGTATTATTCATCTGGCTAGGTGGTGTACTCTTGCAGTAATTTTGTTTCTTTCTTCCTTTATTTTCCAGAAAATGTCCTATACTATAATCACTTTTTGCTTCCTAGATGTCCATGTTGATATATATATATATATATACACACATATATGTATATGTATATATGTATATATATACATATGTATATGTATATATGTATATATATACATATGTATATGTATATATGTATATATACATATGTGTATATATACATATGTATATGTATATGTGTATATATACATATGTATACATATGTATACATATGTATATGTATATATGTATATATACATATGTATACATATATATATACATATATATTTGTATTATTCAGTAGTGATAGAACCCTTTGATTAAATCTGTTCATTACAAGTCAAGGAAATAAAACTAATTTAAACGTTCTTTCCTTAAAAAAAGTTAATACATGGTAAAGCTGTAGTAATCAAGTAAAAAATATATATACATATTATTCTTCCCCAGTAAACTGTAAGGTCCCAAATAGCAAGAGTAAAAGTTTGAATCTGAATGCTCCATAGTGCTTAGCACAGGATTTTGATGTTAACAGAATTTTAAATGAATGATTTCACATGAGACAGCTGACATTTTTTTTTCAACGTTTATTTATTTTTGGGACGGAGAGAGACAGCATGAACGGGGGAGGGGCAGAGAGAGAGGGAGACACAGAATCGGAAACAGGCTCCCAGGCTCTGAGCCATCAGCCCAGAGCCTGACACGGGGCTCGAACTCACAGACCGTGAGATCATGACCTGGCTGAAGTCGGACGCTTAACCGACTGTGCCACCCAGGCGCCCCAAGACAGCTGACATTTTTAAATAAGGTTGATATCATTTGAAATGAACTGACCTCTGATCCGGTAATTTCTTAAAATTCTTATCCAGAAAGTTTTTAAAGTCTAATGTTCATAATTATTTTTAATAGTATTATTTGTGAGAGCAAAAAAATAGCATAAAGCCTCAACTATTCATTGTTACCTTTGCTAATAGAAGTAAACTAACACAATGTATTAAATTAAGATTATTATTAGATAGGAAAGTAAACAAATGAGAAATATGGAGCTCAAAATAACATATATCCACTGTAATCATCATGACACAAAATAGATAAGTAATCATGTTTTTATGCTGACACATTCAGAAAGGGTCATGTAGAAATTTTAAAATATTTTGATCTGAACATAGCATATTATTTTTCTATAATTGCATTTAAGTATACCACTCTCTCCAGGAGAAAAGGTTACAGGCATTCTTTATTTTATGTTAATGTACCTAGCTTTTGTTGTTTTTGTTTGCTTTTAGTGTGCATGTATATTAATTTTATAACGACAGAAATAAGGCTATGCAACAAGGACTTCCACACATTAATAATTAAGTGAATATAATACTTAAGTGAATGTAATACTTAAAGTCATATAGTTTATTCCTTTGCACACTTTACAATATTAAACTGCTTTTTGTGGCAAAAGTTAACATATGATCTTTTCATTGTATTAAAATTAAACTTTCAAAGAGTGTATTCTTTTAGTTTGTAATACCTACCAAGCATCACTTCCTTTCAAATCCCCACCATCATCATAATCATCATTACCATGAGCATAAACAACCATATAAACAGACACTCTTTTGTACCTAATAGAGAGTAATGAGAAAATGTCCATGCGCTTAATGCTGCATGTCATGTTTTATGGTTTTAGCATCCCCTCACATTTTATCAGGAAATAATTTGCTTTGGTTATTTGGGTTCCAATATGCTTTGAAATTATTCATGTTCAGTTGGATTTTTTGCTGTAGTGTCTTATTAATTCTTGTCTTTTAAAATAACTCATGGGGCGCCTGGGTGGCTCAGTCGGTTAAGCGGCCGACTTTGGCTCAGGTCATGATCTCGCGGTCCATGAGTTCGAGCCCCGCGTCGGGCTCTGTGCTGACAGCTCAGAGCCTGGGGCCTGTTTCAGATTCTGTGTCTCCCTCTCTCTGACCCTCCCCCATTCATGCTCTGTCTCTCTCTGTCTCTCTCAAAAATAAATAAATGTTAAAAAAAAATTAAAAAAAATAAAATAACTCATATTTATTCTTAATTATTGGCCTTACAGGACAAAATGGAAATAACTTTATTTTACTTACTTGAGTTTACGTGGAAGTGCCTGTTATATATTTGGTGCTGTCTCCAAATAAATTCACACATCTAAGTACTACATTTCAATGTGACAATAGCTATCTTCTGATACAGACCCATGCCTCATATTTATAATCTGATTTTCCTGTCACTTTGATATTTAAATTTTAAGTTATAAATAAGCTGTGACCATTTCACTTCATAAAACAAGTCCAAAGGCAAATGTTTATACCCCAATTCATCTATCATACTAGGAACAAACCCTTATGGAATTTATATTTGCAAACGTTGATGAAAAAAGAGGTATTTCTGGAAGAATGTGATTAAATTAAAAAGGAAATGGAAAGATTCTGGAACATTTCACTTCTCTGTATATCTAAGAGATTCTGAAGTTAACAGATAACAGCAGACTGTTACTGTTTCAAGCCACACAGTCTGCATGCTAATTAGAAAGCCTTGATTATTTAAGGGCTCCAACTTCCTAATTATGCTTGGACTGATATAGCAAACCAGTTAAAAGTTATTCACTCAGGAAAACAACAACAACAACAACAACAAATAATTGAAACCACAGGGGTTTTTTGAATTTAAAGAAAACCAATGATTCCTTCAAAGATATACATCTAAGATGCAGTACACTTGACACATTTTTAGTAACATTTATAAATATAATCCACTTGGAGGAAGAGTTAAAAACATACTGATATTAAAACTGCTGTGAAGAACAAAATTGGCAAAATGACACAGTAATGCTAATTTAACTGTTTCTAAGAAAGCAATATTTTATATAATTTGAAATCAGTCTATGAGACTGACAAAAATGTGAATTTATGTGACAGGTAGAGTCAAACCCAAACATTTCAGTTGGGAGTTCAGTGGAATTGCCATGAAGATTTTCCCTTAAAAAATGAAGTTCAAACTTAGAAAAAAAGTTTGCAGAGCCTATCATTTAAAGGAAAATATAATCAGTGCATGTGAAAATATAAACAGTGTCATGTGATACTTACACCCTAATATACTTATGTTTTATAACTATAATTACTTATAGTATATTGCATATTTTAGTATTTGAGGCATTGTCCATAAATTATTTTGGTTGACTGTCATAACAATTCTGTAACATCAGAATGGACAGGTTGTAATGCAAAGGAGAGAGGAAGTCTTTTTGTGGATTGAAATAGTTAAGTGGTAAGAAAGCCATAGTGATAAATAAATAAACAAATAAATTAATTAATTAAGCCATAGTGATAAATGTCACCATAGTGATATCATTCAACAAAATATTTTATTTATTTTCATTTTCTACTTTCATTTTTTTAAGTTTATTTATTTATTTTGAGAGAGCGGGAGAGACCGTGCACACGAGGGGGAGAGGAGCAGAGAGAGGGAGAGACAGAATCCCAAGAGGCTCTGCACAGCCAGTACAGAGCCCATCGTGGGGTTCGATCTCACGAACTGTAAGATCATGACCTGAACTGAAATCAAGAGTCGATGCTTAACCAACTGAGCCACCCAGGTGCCCCTCAACAAAATAGTTCAAATCATTTCAAAATCTGAGACTTAGGGGAAATTCCTTTGAGATACTTGAATTTACTTAAGGTTGTTAATGCAGAATAAAAAAAAATTAAGGACAGAAAATGATCTTTTCAATCACTTGAGTCTCTAGGCCACCATCTTGAAATCCCTATGTCAGTTTGCATCTCTGTCTGGTACCACAATGCTCCCTATTAGGTCTCCTCATGTCCAGTTTTGTTTCACTCTGAGCCATATAAGCCAGAGTGACCTTTCTAAAAGGCAAATCTGATAAATAATTGTCACTTCCCTGATGAAAACTCAACGGCTTTTCCTATTTCCCTTAGAATGAAAAATAAAGACTTATATTACGATGCCCTCTTCAGCCCAGTGTGGTTCAGGATGAACAGCAAAATAAGGCATCTAGGCATATTGAATATTTTAGGCTGAAGGAGTCTGAGACTATGGCAGAGGCAGGAAGGTCACTTTGATCTTCCATAACCCTCAGCCCCTGGTGCAGGTGGTAAAACCCTCAATGAGAGTTGTTCTCCTCATATCTGGAGGAAAGGAAGGTACTTATCAAAGGAAAGGAACACAGAGAAGACACCTAACACACAGGTCTTGTCATGTTTCTGTAGTTTATTATATATACCTCATACTCCTTAATCTACCATATTTCTACATGACTGCCCACCTGTCATCAAACCTAGCAAAAAATATTCACATCTGCTTCTTGGTCCCTATGTCCTTAGGAAGGCTTCTGTGTCACAAACAACTTACATTACATCAATCTGTATGCTTTTTTTCCTGTCAATTTATCTCTATCATTTTAATTTCAGACCCAGCTAGGGATTGTCAGAGGGTTCAGGAAAACTTTTTCCTCCCCTACAAACCTCATTTTTCAACTCAACACTACCCCTGCTTCTCCAACCTCCAAAAAAGAGCCTCAGTTATTTGAACATATTCTCTCACTTCTAGGGATTTTCTGCATGTATTTTCTCTAACTGGAACTCTTTCTCACATCTTTATCTACCTACTTCTTATTCATCATTCAGGTTTCATCTTAACCACATCCTCTGCAGAACCTTCCTCATTCCTTCTAGATTAGGTTAGATGCCCTTGTAATGTCTTTCTATGCTAGAACATATTATACTTTATTATAATATTTTGTATTAATTGACTGTTTCCCTTGGTGACCGTGCCTACGTAAAAAGGCACTGTACTTGTGTTGCATGCTATGGTCTCTCCAGGGCCCAGCACAGTGTCTGATGGAAGTAGAGGCTTAAGAAATGCTTATTAAGTGAAAATAGTTAATCTTTTCAAAAATATACAATATTTTACAGTCTGGCATGCACTATAGACTATAAAGCATAAAGGTATCAATTTCATATAGTCATTAATTTAGTCATAGATAAGGTTAGAGATGTATGTTGAAAATGCACCTGCTAGAAACAGTATGTTTAGAATATGCTCGATTAAAAAAAACGGATAGTATAAAATTCATTTAAAATGATAACCACCTTGGCGAACTGTTAGTTGTAAAAAAAAAAAAAAAAAGATGAAAAACAATCATCTGAAATCAAAAGGATGACTAGGTTCTATCTTGAAGTAAAGGAAAAAAAGAAAAAAAAAAGCTGAACTAAACTAAACTGAAATAAAAAGAGAGAATAGCATGCTCTTTTGTTGAGGTTTTGAACAGCTATAGAAGGCAAAGTGGAAATGGAAGAGAAACAAGGCACAGGACCTGATTTGATTTTCTGCTCATTGAAACCTCTGGTCCTTTTCTCATGTTGCAAATACTTTATAACATAAGAAAAGGAGAGGATGAGGGGAATAAGATGGAGAATCAGTAGCAAGCATTGCCCAAGTGCTTTTAAAAAATTCAAATCCTTCTAAAACAAGAAACTGTGGGGAAAACAAACAAAACAAAATGGTGGCATAATTCTTTCCCACAATCAAGGCTCAAATTAGGCACCTGGGGCATACTGTATAAGAAGGAAGACTCTTCATCCTTCCTCCACATAAACATATTTGTTTCAGTGGGTGGGTTCGGCATTACTCGATTAACTAGCAACTCCATTGGCACTGAGCCACCAAGGAGGCTTTTGAATGTGACACTTGGTTCCTTAACAGACTCTTTCAACAAAGGACAGATAGAAAGTAAAAGAGAGGACAACTTTCATAAAATGAAGCAATATCACATAGCACTAATTACCTGTTCATAATACTGGATATTCTCCTCAGCCATATCTGTAAATGCTGACTTGATATCATTTTGCATATTATGTCTCCATCTTTCCCAGTCTGCTTTCAGGGCATTATTAGCGCATTCAACTTTATCTTCAAGTTTTCCAATCTCTTCTGTAAGCTGAATTAGATCACAAAGAGAGATAAATTGATCTATGTATTCTTGTTACTAAATGAATTCATCAAGTCTAAGCTGAACATTATATCAAAAGATCTTAAGAATAATTCTTTGGAAAGTCACCAGCACTTACCATGTGTAATAACCAGTTATAGTAAAAAGAAGACTGGGCTCAGCCAGAGATGCTAACTGGAGTTCGAAGATCAACCATCAATTAACATTTAACCTTGGCCTAAGTCTGTCAAACCTTGGGCTTAGGTTTCACTATTTATAAAACAGAGGAAATTGAACTACAAGTTATCTTAAAATTCTTTTGTACTAACTCTCACTACCACTATTGTTTATGGTGATAATATTTATGTTAAAAGGCATGGTTTCATTAACCAGCTTCCTATTCCTGGGCTTCATTTTTCAACTGTTTTTTACTAGAAAGATCAATTAACTCACCTGTTACAACATCCATTCAGATTATGCACTCTAACCTGGAGGCCCAGGAGATCAACTTGACAAATTTCACCAAGCTAGTACTAGAAGCAGGTTTATGTCTGAAGACACCTAACACCTAGTCCATGCATCATTACACAGGCTTAGCATGATATTTACACCCCCTCACCACTTCACCTGCCAACCTTAGAGCATGTCGTCCAGCAGCTTATGGCTTATATTTTGTGTATTTACATATTAATACATATATTTATACATATATATTTATTCATATATTCAGCATATATTTAAGTGCCTTCTCTGCACCAGGCATTCTTCTAGGAGAATTCAGTATTGAAGACAATAGACAAAATCTCTGCTTTTACTCAAATGGAGAGAGACAAACCAAAAGCAAGATAAATGAAATAGGGACTACCAACTGAAAATTAATGCTAAAAAGAAAAATGAAGCAGAAAGGTAGATAGGGAACATACGATGATCCAATTTCACATGAGATGACAGAGGAAAGCCTAAATAAGAAAGTGTCTTTTGAATAAATATCTTCAGTCCACAAGAGAGTAAACCATGGGGGTTCTCAGTAGAAAAGTTGTTCCTGGCAGAAGAAACAAGGGTAATAGACTGGAGGCGGAAGCATGCCCCGATGGTCCAAGAAGAACATGGAGACTAGCACGGCTGTAGCATATAGTGGAGTGAACAAAAAAGGGAAGGTTCTAGGAGATGAAGTCACACAAGGAAAGGGTGACCAGATCTTACTGAGGCATGTAGTCTGTGGTGAGGTTCTTGGATTTTTACTGAGATCCAAAGCCAGGAAATTACATGCAGAAATGATACCATCTCTCTCATATCTTAAAAGGGGCATCATCATTACCATTGTGGTGTAACTGAAAGTATTTGAAAGAGACCATTATTCAAGAAGATCCACATTTCAGAGATGTTGAAATGCAAGAATGTCTTAGAATAAAAATAGGTTATTTTGCTTCTAATGCTTATGTGAATTATTACTAACATCATCATTATCATCATCATCACCATCATCATCATCATTATTATTGCTATGGAATTTCACCTTTCTGCCCTTATTTCATCAGAGCCGTATTTGTTTTTATTTCCTAAGAATAGACACTTGGTATTACATAAATCTCTGATTATGAGAGATCTATTTCATTAGTAAGGTTGACTTTCATGATTTTTTTTGGGGGGGAGGGAGGCAGATATTATTTTACTTTCTTGTTTTGTTTGTAAACTATTTCAGGGAAGCCATTTATTATTTTATGAGTATGTGTACTCTTTGGAGTGATTATTTTGTTACATCTTAGAAAATTTGTCTAATGAGTTGTTAATGGGATGTCTGATGGTGGATGCCAGGGCATAAGCTAAGAGTTAAACTGCTAAAATGCCAAACCTAAACAGGTTCTGGGTCTGCTGGAAAAATCATAGGGGCTGGTTAGAAAAATTCACTCCTCTGGGTTGTTGGATGGAATCATGCAATTTTCAAAGTCAGATGGAAATTATTAGCATAATGTCTCTTTTATGTAGGATCAGGAGGTACCTACACCAACTGTGAGTGCACTATTATTCTCCTCTGCTTAGCATTTTCAGTCTAAAATTGTTATGCACTGGAGTGGGATTACTGGCAGACTGCTCTACTAAAACTGGCTTTCGGAAACAGAGTATCTGAATCATATATTGTATCTTTCTCCCCTTCATAACAGTTTAACATGATGTCCCTGCCATAAGGGGTTTACAACATAGTTTTCCCTTTATCAATCTGTAACTCCCCCTCATAAAAGCCCATGAAGTGGTGGCCTGCCTGGTTGGTGCTTCTGCTGTGACAGAGCTACTAGAGAAGTCCTGTCCAGTTCTCTCACCTCACTCTCACCTACAGGAACGTTTGTAGGCTTATCAGCACAGAACTAGGATTAAGAAGACTTATGAAAGGTTAAACAAACTTCAGTTTAAGTTCCACTTCCATCTTTAAAAGTTACGTGACCTTGGGTATGACTAGCTGTTGAAGCTCTAGTTTCTTCAACTATAAAACAGATATGAAAAAATACCTATCACATAGGGGTTTTAGATGCATGAAATAATGAATACTAGTTGACTTAAACAGTGCCTGACAATTTGCCTACTAAATGTTATGTATTACCATCACCACCATTACCACCGCCGCGATGACCACCACCATCAGCACCATCATCATTAACAGGTGAAACTCAAGTTGATTCCCTCTCCTATTCCAGTATTTTGATTTCTGGAAGTACTGTATTCCTCTGCCAGGGTCTAGGTCCTAGGTTAACTTCTAGTGCTAGTTCTCAATCTCTTCTCACCAGTAAGGAAGATGATGCATATGCTTTAAATATATATGATCAATTCTTATCTTTTTTTGTAGCCAAATATGAGTGATTTTTCTTTCTTTGATGATTTCATCATTATTTTAGTTGGAAAAGGAGAAAAAAGACATTAGGTATTTCCCCACACTGAATCATCTTCCCATAATTTCAATTCTAGGAAACTCTAATTGATAATAAGCACAAAATATCTACTTCAAATGGAGAAGGAGCTGGACTATATCTTTCCTAATAATTTACAAAAGCCCAATATACCCTTTTTCTTAGTTGACTTCAATTTAGCAGGGACTTAAATACCATTCTTGGTATAAGGAACTATGGATTCAGAGGGTGCCATCCAGGCTTTGAACATATACAGTCAATGAAAGTTAACTGAGGTGGGAGGGTAAGGTGTTAGAACCTGGCAGGCCAAAGAAGCCCCTCTAGCCACACAGCAGGTTTCAATAACTCGAAAAGTAGGAAATTCAATTCATTTTCTCTACTATAAAATAGCACAGAAAAGATGGAATTAAAAAGGATTAAAGCTTAAATAATTGTTTTCACAAATCCTGGAAGCGATTTGGTCCTCTTTTAGTGGAAAAATTTAAGAAGCAAGCAATCCTTTTTGCCAGGAAAATGTTGTAATACCAGAATAAGTAATACAAGATTGTAAGATAGTGGGGAAAAAAAGGGAAGATTTATATTTAACAGCAAGGCTAATGGGTAATTTCTAGCTTCAGTTATATTCAGCCAGAAATTAGCCACGCAATTAAATGAAAACCATTAATACTAAGAGCTCAGGCAAACAAAACAAAATCTTTCTCCAAAAGTAACTTCCTACTATAGTACCAGTAATGGCAACAATAATAATAACCATTTATTGCATTTCTGCCATGGGCCATTGCATTAAGCTATATACTTTACATATATTATTTCATTTAATCTGCATAATAATGTTGCAAATTTGGTATTATTATCTTCCTTTTACAAGTTAGAAAAGTGGGAAAAAATGAAAGAGATCTCATAGCTTTTTGTGGCATAATAAAGATTCAAATGAAAGTCCGCCTAAGTCAAAGCCCATGTTTTTTCCACACTGACTAAATAGCACCAAGCTAGTATGCCTGTGGCTTTCAAGGCTGAAATGATTCACCTTTAACTAAAGGAGTCTATAATCTATTAGAATACACAGATGCAGGTGGTACTTGGGTGGCTCAACAGGTTGAGTGTCCAACTCTTGATTTCAGCTCAGGTCATGATCTCACGGTTTGTGAGTTTGAGCCCCACATTGGGCTCCTCCCACTGATGGTGCAGGGCCTGCCTGGGATTTGCTTTCCCTCTCCCTCCCTCTCTGTCCCTCTCCTGCTTGTGTCCTCCTTCCTTCCTTCTCTCTCTCTCTCTCTCCCTCCCTCTCTCCCTCGCTTTCTCTAAATAAATAAACTAAAAAAAAAAAAGAATACACATATGCAAAAATGAAATAAAAATTAAAGCTATAATACAAAGAAGAATGTAATATATACCACATGGAGGAAAAAATACAGTAGTACAGTAGTATAGAAAATACAGTAGTATAGAAAGATACAGAATGTAGGATTAATTTTGATTGGGATAGGGGATGTTTTGACTGCCAATTCAGTAGGCAGGGACTGGGGAAGAAATGCCTGGATGTATGTAAGGCATAAACAAAACCACAGAGATGGCATGCTACAGACTGTGACGACAGAATGGATAAGAGGTAGGTTTGGAGTCTGGAGGTGGGCAAGTGGAAATAAGAAATGCTGCTGGGTAGGCTGATTGAAGATTCACTGCTTACAGGGTTTGAATAACATTGAGCATGAAATGGATTCTGCAGGAAATGGTAAATCACTAAAAGTTTTTGAGCAGAACAGAGCTGTATTTCCTAAGTCAGATATAGAGGGATGGTTAAAAGAGAAAGGAAGGAGGAGAGGAAAAAGGAAACCAGTTAACCTGCACTAGCATAATGAAGAAACAATGAAAAATGATAAGGAGGATCTAGTTCATCCCCACTCATTCGCTCATCCAGCAGCACTCACTCAGCATCCATCTAGTTTGTGTTAGGAACTAAGATAAGGGGTAGTGTAGGATGACCATGAACTCACCTCCTCCCATGGACATGCTGAATCTTTATCTATATACAGAGAAATTCCTCCTGAGGAACTCAGGGCTGACTGAACAGCCAGACAAAAATACCACCAAAAAAGAAAATTACAAGCCAATATCCCTGATGAATATAGATGTAAAAATCCTTAACAAAATATTAGTAAAACAAATTCAAAAACACATTAAAAGGATCATATTCCAGGATCATGATGGATTTACTCCAGATGCAAGAATGGTTGCATCAATCAATGTGATACACTACATTAAAAAGACAAAGGATAAAAATCATGTGATGATCTCAATAAATGCAGAAAACGCATTTGACAAAATTCAACATCTATTTATGACAAAAACTCTCAACAAAGTAGATATGGAAGGAATGGACCTCAACATAATAATGGCCATATATGACAAACCCACAGCTAACATCACACTCAATGGTGAAAAGCTGAAATCTTTTCCTTTAATATCAGAACAGGACAAAGTGGCCCACAATATGATTTTTACTCAAAATAGTATTGGAAGTTCTACCCACAGAAATTAGGCAAGAAAAAGTAATAAAAAGTATTCAAATTGGACAGAAGTAAAACTGTCACTATTTGCAGATGACATGATACTAAATATAGAAAACTCTAAAGACGCTACCAAAAAACCATTAGAATAAATAAATTCTTTAAGTAAAGTCTCAGAATATAGAGTTAATATACAGAAATCAATTGTGTTTCTATATGCTGATAACAAACTATCAGAAAGGAATTAAGAAAATAACGCCATTTATAATTTCATCAGAAAAAAGAAAGTATCCAGGAATAAATTTAACTAAGGAGGTGAAAGACCTGTATACTAAAAACTCTACGACACTGATAAAAGAAATGAAAGGCAACACAAATACATGTAAAGTTATTCTATGCTCACGGATTGGAAGAGCTAATATTAAAATGTCCATACTACCCAAGGCAATCTACAGAGTCAATGAAATCTCCATCAAAATACCAATGGCATTTTTCAAAGAACTAAAACAAATAATCCTAAAATTCGTATGGAACCACAAAATTCTCCAAATAGAACAATCTGGAGGGAAAACAAACAACCAAAAAGAAAATATAAAAACAAAAACAAAGCTAGAGGCACCATGCTCCCTGATTTCAAACTATACTACAAAGCTGTAGCAATCAAAACAGTTTGGTACTGGCCCAAAAAGAGACATAGAACAGTGGAATAGAATAGACAACCCAGAAATAAACCTACATATTATATGGCCTATTAATATATAACAAAGGAGGCAAGAATATACAATGAGGAAAAGACAGGCTTTTCAAAACATGGTATTAAGAAAACTGGACAGTCACATGCAAATGAATGGCCCTGGACCAATATCTTACAACATATACAAAAATAAATTGAAAACAGATTAAAGACCTGAATGTAAACCTGAAACTAGAAAATTCCTAGAAGAAAATCATAGGAAGTAAACTTTTTAATATTGATCTTAGCAATATTTTTTTGGCCTCGGGTAGGAGTCAACAAAAGCTAAAATAAAACGAATGGGACCTCATCAAATTAAAAAAATGTTTGCACAGTGAAGGAAATCATCAACAGAACAAAAATGAAACCTACTGAATGGGAGAATGTATTTGCAAATCATACATCTCATAAGGGTGTAATATCCAAAATATACAATGAACTTATATAATATAAAAAAAAACCTGATTGAAAAATGGGCAGAAGACTTGAATATATATGTTCCTAAAGAACACATATAGATGGCAATAGGCATATGAAAAGATACTCAACATCACTAGTCACCATGGAAATGAAAATCAAAACAACTATGAGATATGACCTCAAACCTGTCAGAAAAGTTATTATCAAAAAGATAAAGGGGGGCCAAGATGGAGGAACAGCATGGAAGTTTTTTTTGCATCTCTAGTCCCTGCAATACAGCCAGATCAACACTAAACCATTCTGCACACCTAGATAACTGATTTGAGGATTAACACAACAATCTGCACAACCTGGACCAGAGAACTCAGCAGGCACAAGGCACTAAGAGGTGAACTGGGGGAGAAAGCTGCAGAGAGAGGGGAACTCTTTGGCTTGCAGATAGAGGATGGAGACAGGGGAGAGTACAGAAAGCATCCTCCCCGCCTAAAAGCAGCTGGGGAGAAAATAAAGAGTACACAAGAGACTGAACAAGAAAGGGAGAAAGGAGAAAGGAGAGGGTTTAAATTCCATTAAGACTCTGTAAATGGGGAGTGCGGAGTCTGCAACTCCGCAGCTCGATACCTGGCAGTGCTCTGGTGGGAAGGGCAAATCCCCACAGAGAGCGAGGTCCTCGGAGTCCTCAGGCCACACGGAGGGAGGAAGTTCCCCTGCTGGGAGGGCATTTGGTAGAGGCTGGTCCCAGTGAACCCCAGAGAACAACCACATCCTTTGGTGCTGGGACACGAACATTAAAGGGAAAGCCCGGTGCCAGATATGTGTTGTAATTATCCACGAACCCTAAAATGCTACTCCTACAAGATCACGGGAACTTTTTCTGGGGTGGGCTGGCACCCAGCCACAGTCTCTGGGCATTGGCAGCAGCACAGTCCCACAAACGATCCTGCGGGGTGAGCTGACACCTGGCCATTGCTCACTGAGACCCTCCCCCAGAAGGTCTGAGTAAGTCAAAGCCGCAGTCCCTCAGAAGTGAGGGGTTGGGAAACACAGCCGCATCTGAGATAAAACTCAGGAGGGAGTTACCGCCTGGCAACCTAACGGCTTGGTCACAGACAGTGTAAAAGCGGGGAGTGGACGGAAGCCAGAGACACAGGCGACTGCTGGTCAGTGAGAGCACAGCGTTCTGATACTAGAGACTGGGTAACTGAGTGATGCCATTTTCATCCCTCCCACGCATATGCATACACACCTACAGGCGCCATAACAATCTACCCCAGTAATGGAGAATGAAGCCATTACACTAAGCCCTGCCCAACTGGGCCAAACTCACTCTTCAGGAACACAAGTCTCTCTGCCTGCTTAGTTTACTGACTATAATGTGCTTCATAGTTCAACGTCTAGGGGAAACTGATGTAATTTCAATCGTACTTCAGTCTGTTTGCTGGTCCATCTATTCAATTTTTTTCTTTTCTTATTCTTAGATAAAGAAAAAATTTATTTTTATTTTCCATTTCTATTAAAAATACTTTTTCTACTATATTTTTCATTTTTGTAAATTTTTCAAATTCTATTTTTTTACTTCCATCATTTCATTTTATTCTATTTTATTGTATTCACTTTTTCAAATTTTCAAACTTTTCCTTTTTTTTTCTTATCTTTCCCTTTTTCCTCTAATCTATCAAGCTTCTTTCAACAACCAGACCATAACATATCTAAGATCTACCATCCTTTTTTTGGATTTTTTTGTGTTGTTTTTAATTTTTTAATTTTAGATTTTTTTCTACCTTATTTATTCCTTTTCTTCCTTCAAAATGATGAAATAGAGGAATGCAGCCCAAAAGAAAGAACAGGAAAAAACGACATCCAGGGACTTAATCAACACAGATACAAGCAAGATGTGTGAACCAGAATTTAAAATGATGATAATAAGAATACTAGCTGGGGTTGAAAACAGATTAGAATCCCTTTCTGCGGAGATAAAAGCTAGTCAGTATAATATAAAAAAATGTTATAACTGAGCTGCAATATCAAATGGATGCCACAGCGGCAAGGATGGATGAGGCAGAGCAACGAATCAGCAATATAGAGGACAAACTTATGGAGAACAATGAAGCAGAAAAAAAGAGGTAGACTAAAGCAAAGGAGCACGATTTAAGAATTAGAGAAATCAGTGACTCATTAAAAAGGAACAACATCAGAATCATAGGGGTTCCAGACAATGAAGAGAGAGAAAAAGGGGTAGAAGAGTTATGTGAGCAAATCATAGTGGAAAACCATGCAGTTGGTGGAAATGTAAATAATTGTAGCCACTATGGAAAAGAGCATGGAAATTCCTCAAAATATTAAGAATAGAACTACTGTGCAATCCAGCAACTCCACCTCTGAGTATTTATCTGAAGAAAATGACAGCATCAATTCAAAGACATATATTCACCCCTACATTCATTGTAACATATTTACAATAGCCAAGTGTCCACAGATAAATGAATGGATAAAAAAAAAAACGATCTATCTATACCTATATCTATATCTATATCTATATCTATCTATATCTATATATTTATATAGATATATACACACACACACATATATATGTGTATACATACACACACACACACACACACACACACACACACACACAATGGAATATTAGCCACAAAAAAGAATGAAATCATAACATTTGTGACAACAGAGATGGACAACATACTATCAAGAAGGTATTATGCTAAGTGAAAGAAGTTAGTTAGGGAATGACAAATGCTGTATGATTTCACTTATATGTGGAATCTAAAAAACAAAACAAAACAGAAACAGATTCATAAATACAGGAAACAAACTGTTGGTTACCATGGGGGGAGGGGTTGAGGGATTGAGGGTTGGATGAAATAGGTGAAGATGATTAGGAGACACAAACTTGTAGGTATAAAATAAATAAATCATTGGGATGTAATATACAGCACAGGGAATACTGTCAATAATATTGTAACAACTTTGTGTGATGACAAATGGCAACTAGATTTACCATGGGGAATACTTTGTAGTGTATAAAAATATTGAATCACTATGATGTACACCTGAAATTAATAGGATATATGTCAACTGCACCTCATTAAAAAATAAATAAAATAAAAAAAGAAAGAAAAAGAACTAAGTTGAAGAGTGAATAAACAGACTTTGTCCTCAAGGACTCATACCCAAGAGGAGAGATTAAAAAATCAATCATATGAAGTAAACGTGAAAGGCATTTCATGAAAAGCAAATAGTAGTATGCAGTCCTAGAAGCATGTCTATTTGGGAGTTTCTAAAAAATTACAGGTGGTTCGTTAAAGTTGGTACCTGGAGTGTGAGTAGGGGAATTGCAAAAGATGAGGAAAGAGAGGCAGGCAGTTGCCAGGTCCTAAAAGGATATCCTTTAAAAAAGACAAGTGAAATAACTGAGAGGGGCTAAGGAAAGGAAAGGACCTGGGGACGGCAGTAACAAATCAGATTCCTGATGCAGGGGTCCTTTAGGAGAAAAGGTAAATGCTGGGAGACAAAATCAGCAGGGTTTGTCAACTGACAATATGTGGGCACTGGGAGAAAAGTCTGTTTTGCTGGTAAGATTAACTGGAGGAATAGGTCGAGTATCACACTTAAGCTCTGAAACTTCCAAAGTGACTTGGGTAGTTTGGGCAAGCAGGGAGGGGATAGAGACTTATCAGTTATACACAAACACATCTAAGTACTTTCAATAATGAAAAATTAGAACTATATGTTTGTGAAGGACAAATAAAACTGTAAGAAAAATACCCAGAGAAGTGCTCTGCATCTAAGTGCAGCTGATGTACATTCTCTATCTTTTGGGCAAGACTTCTCTTTATTACCAAGGTTTTTAGCTTGATATTTTAATGATGCTTAAATTGCCTTAGAATTCTTCTAGAATAAAAAATAGTGATGTGGTTCATTTTTGAAAACTGTTAAAAACACTTGTTCCTGCGAAATAAATACCTAATCCTACTCATTAAAACACATAAATATATAACCCTGGTTCTATTTTTTGCCCATATCCTCTTTTGATATAATCAATTGTTTTATTGCACTATGCTTTCAAGATTTTCAGAAAACTATAAAACATTTTACTGGTTTAAAGTAAGTAATTCAAATGTCATTCAGTATTTTAACTGAATTAAGTAGAAATTTTAGGTTTAGTGTACCTATAGAAGAATCAAGTCTTGGGGCACCTCGGTGGCTTGGTTGGTTAAGCATCTGACTCTTGTTCTCAGTTCAGGTCATGATCTCATGGTTTGTGAGTTTAAGCCCCACATCGGGCTCTGCACTGACACTATGGAGCCTGCTTGGGATTCTCTCTCTCTTCTTTCTGCCCCTTCTCTGCGTGCTTGCTCTCTCTCAAAATAAACAAGCAAACTTAAAAAAAAAGAAGAATCAAGTATTCTTCAGGAAATATCACATGTATAGTGATAGAGCTGTGAGAAATTTGATACAAAAAAACAACAGAAAAGTTTTCTGTTAGAAAAGGAAGGCCATTCAGAAGTGGTTCAACATCAAGAAACACCTTCTAAGAGTTACATACTGAAAAGATGACAGTCTTTATTTACTAAGTTCATAATTGTTTATTTCTTGCCTACTACGGGCAAGGCACATGGTAGATGTTTGAAGAGTAGAAACCACATAATGAGCACACAATTTCTTTGAGGCACCTGCAGCTAAATAAATCTTACAAAAAGCAGGATTCCTATATTTGGGGTTTTCATTTGTTCTAGAAAGAAGCTTAAATTAAATCCTAAATTGTTTTTTAGTTAAAAACTATTTTTCCTGAAAGATGAACATGACCAAACATTGGCAACTTTGTGACATGTTTCACTCAGAATTCTTACAAAGTGAATGAAAAGTGTGCTGATTGCTGAGAAGGGACAAAGTCACAGAGGAAAAAATTAAAGAAAATAACAAGAAAAAGAAAAAAAAATAATCACACTAAAAATAGTCTACCACTAACATCAACATATTAGTGCTAAAGTAATATTTAATTACTCTTTCAATATTTAATTCCCTTTCATGAAAAGTACAGTCTAAGAGAAGGATGTCAGGTAGAATAAAAGATGCATAAAGTTCATGTCATATCCCATCAACTTGGAGGTATTCTAGATTCAGCTGAAGGGAACTTCCCTTTGTTAGGTTGGCCTTGTTTTGTTTCTTTGGTTCAGTTCAAGGTTATCTAGAGAATAGCTTAATGATCAAAAGGGCCGTGAACGGATGCACTGGGTTCCATCAACACCAGCTACAGCTTGAACCCTGGTCATCATGCTGTGAATGTTTGTCACAAGGCATGTGGGAAAGCCGGTAAAATAATCTGGGTGAATCTATGCAGATCATTCACTATGCTAGAAAATAAAACCTACATTCTATTGGCATAGGTCTATGGACCATTGTTACAACTGTAGACTACTACACTATCTTTAAGGTATTCAATTTTTGACACCCATGTCTGCTAATGCATCCACAGGTGCACTCAATTCCTCAAACTCACTTAACCACATTGGAGGTTTCCCTCCTTATTCCCTCAAACCTCCTGACTTTGCGTGAAACCAATGTAGAAACCCTTTAGTATTTTAATTATGTTTATATTACTAAATATTTCTATTTATAGATTTTATGGATTGTAATTTTCTATTACTTTTACAAATTTAAATTTGTAAGAAAATACACATTACAACCATCAGAAATAGATCTACCATTAGAGAAGCTATATAAATCCATGAAATATGGTTTATTAGCTATTTGTAACCAAATTATTGACTGAAATATAAAAAGAAAAAAAATTAATTCTTTAAAATGGTATTTTGGTAACTTTATAAAAAAACGTAACAGTACATTTTAGAATCCTATAATTTTTTTGTGTGACAAAATGTGATCCTGGAAATTATAATGTAAATATTTATTTATAAAGAAAATATTACAGATGAGGAATGTATTCTCACAAAGTTAGGGTTGCAAATAAGATATTAAAAATATAAAAATGGGGCACTTAGGTGGCTCAGTTGGTTAGGTGTCTGACTTAGGCTCAGGTTGTGATCTTGCAGTTCGGGAGTTCGTACCCTGAATCGGGCTCTGCACGGACAGCACAGAGCCTGCTTGAGATCTGCTCTTCCCCTCTCTCTCTGCCCCTCTCTCCCTTGTGCTTTCTTTCTCCAAAAATAAATTAATTTCTAAAAAGCTATATAGCTTTAAACAATATATTGTTAAAAAGAACATACTCCACAAATATAAATCTTTAAAAATATTGTATAATAAATAAAATATGGAAATAAATTCTGTAAAATGGGATTACTTGTATACTCATCAAATACATAAGAGGTAAATAAAATGTATCCAGACTACATATTTGATCTAACACTAAACATTTGAAAATAAGTGGACTTTTCTTTTTAGAAATTAAAGCATATTTAAAGATGACTGGGTAGACTTTTTGCTCTTAAGACTTAAGTTTGATCTTTTGATGCTGTTGCTCTCAATGCATTTCCATTACTGAGGCAAGAACTTTTAAGTTTACTAACAGAAATAACCATTATTCCACTGAATTTGCTTAGCTAGCCTATGTCCTCCCACAAATGGACTTTGAGAGCTTCTTTGGACTTTCTGGCAGGAAAGTACAGCTATTTAGGAATTACTTTAGAATAGCTCTGGATTTGGCAAGGGCTATGAAAAAGAGCAATTAGCTTTTAGAGGGATGGACACAAAAAATGGAGACCATCTCCCCAGCCAGCAGAGTGAAATCACCCATTGTTATTAAGGGGATGACAAACAGTCCTAACTCCTTTACGTTCTTGAAAGCCTTTAGACCATTTTTCTTCTTTCTCGAACACTATCAAGGATAGCCTGGTAGTAAGAATAAGAGGGGAATTCAAAGGGGTGTCTTCAAGTCATAGTGAAGAGTGGAGTTAGGAAAGGGAGTCATGTACCTGCAAGTACCTAGCACACAGCAGATTCTTAATATCTGCCATCTAATTTAACACTTCTGAGTCCCTACCACAATCAGGTCCTGTGCTATATGTGACATACGGCACCTCATTTAACTTTCTCTATAACTCTTGGAGGTAGCTTTCTTTTGCCCAAATCTAGCTGGCCTAAGTTTTTGGTAATGTTAACAAAAATAGAATTTATAGATGATGTGGATCCCTGGAACACTATATTCTCAATAGCCTTAGGCCAATTCTCAAAAAAATTTTTTTTCTCCTGAAATGTGTGGCAAACTCAGTCTAAGTTTTTCTTTATATATATATATATATATATATATATATATATATATATATATATATATATATATACACATATATATATATATATATTTTCTTTATATATATATATATATATATATTTCTGTCCCATAAATTTTATTTACTTGTGCTCCTTAAACCTCTATTCTCTTCCAAAATGCAGTTTCTTATTACCCTCAATGAGATAGAACAAATAAATTGAATATTAAACATTAATTTAAAAAATCTTTACACGCTTACTATGTGCCAGCCATTGGCTCAGGCACATGACCAATGGCACAGGCATGAACACAAGAGGAAAGGTCCCTGTCATTGGGAGTTTATGAGATAGTAGGGGTTTAAGACACACATTGTACTAGGCATCCGCTCTTATTTTACCAATTGTTTTCCAGTCTATCAATAAATTTATTCCTTTTTTTTATAAAATAAGAAAGTACTTCCCAAACTAAAGTTTAAGCAATCTAGAATATCTACATTCAAAAATTCCTCTAAAAAATGAAATTTCTTTACATCCAATAACTATCCTTACTGCACTAAATATCCACTTGATGGAATTAAGCTAAGTATTGATATAGAGAAGTAAACAATCAAATTGTAATCAACTCAGATAGGGTAATAACCTCATTTCCAGAACATTTCTGTATGTCCAGTGCTCTGCTGCATGTGGGGAGCAAGACATGTACCTGTTACAAGGGAGAGTGACCTGCCTTAGTGACAAGTTCCTTGCTTCCTAACAACAAGATGCTTTTGCATCTAGATCAACCCGGAGTCCACAAGTACTGTCTACTTAGGCAGCTTCACTCTGAACAAGTAACATTTCATCTTTCTTGGTTGCCTGAGGGTATTAATACATTGGTTTGGGCTCTTCCTCTTTTCTTGTCCTGAATTCTAAAAACTTCATAATCATACACATGTATAATAGACTCCTTAATAATAAGTCTACGGTTTGCTAATCCGTAATATGAGGAGGAAGAGAGTACCTACTTAATAGGATTCTTTTGAATACTGTGTTAGCAAAGAACCTGGGACTTAAGCATTTAGCACACGTTAGGGTTAGAGGTGCACTCTGAAAGGATTAGTCTAAGTGTCTCAGAAATATCCTGAATGAATCTGTCAGGCTCACTCATGTGCACTATATTAGAGACTCCTTACCGAGGACCTGCATAACAAAAGGAACAGCAATCCTAAGAGAAACAGAGACACTTTGTTAATGGCTCAGAAAGCTCCTTCCAAAACCTAATGTATCTGAGAGTGCTGATGGCCGGACTGGACGATGTAGCCAGGCCAAAACGTCTAAGTAAGGCCATTCTAACAGGCCTTTCTCCAAATCAGATACGTGGGGCCAAAAAAAGTCCAAAAATTACCTCCATTTTAAGGAACTAGGTTGCCATGTCACATTAATGGGTTAATGTTAGTATCTTGTTAATTATGAAATAATAAAATCCTAAAACAGAAGATGCCAACGGACCTTTTGCTCCCCTGACTCTGAAGGCACTTTAGAGTATACTTCCTATTAACCAAAAATACCTTTTCAAGCAACTGAAGAAGATCCACCATATTTCCAAACATTTCCCGCCCCCCCCCCCCCCCCGCCCCAAACATTTTCTTAGGCCTTTAGTTTTTCTTATTTATCAGATATTGGTCATTAGTTTTTAGGAAATGTATTAGTTCAGTCAACAGCTAGTTGTTGAACACTTGCTATGTGCCAAGTATGTTAGGTCCAGTGCCCCTGTGTGAAATATTTACCTTCTTTTCTCACTCATTTTTTGACATACTGATTTCACAGAGACAGATCTTTACCTGACATCAGAAAATTCTCTCAATTCTGATACTATTTCATGATGAGACTAATATGAAATGCCTTAATCTATGTTTCTCAAATTGGGATTCCTATATCCGCATTAATACTCAGGGATGGTCCAGAGAATTGCTTCTCTGAATAGTCATGAATAAACATGGCACAATCTTTTATCATATTTTATGTGGATAGATATTTTATGGAGATCATATAAAATATTCTTAAATTAGCACAAACATAATATGGAGTAGTGATATGCAAATAAAACTTCAAAACAAAAGAGCTTAAAAAGATTTGAGCTTACATTGGCCATTAATGGGTCCCTCTCAGACAACTGGGGTATATGTTCCACCTTTTCTACATCAAAGAAAGTAACTCTTTTGGTAAAAATGTTTGAATTACACACTACATTAAAATGTGTGTTAGAAGCAAATCTGCTTGACTGCTGAACTATATATTTAATAAATAATTAATATACTTTGGCATGATAATTCTAGGGGAGTTAATTGCCATGATTACCAACAATTTGTCAAAGTATCATTTATTAAAATTACAGATTGAGAAAGCAGCTTCCTCACAGCCTATTTCTCCAGGAATAGCTGCCAGGATGATGGAAGAAAATACTAGTCAAAATTTTTTCAATCACTGTGATCTATCACTGCTAAGTAGCAGTCTAGGGGGGATTTCACTTACATCTCTAAGAATCACTCTCATTGACTATTCAATCATCCAACTTTTATCACTCATGCCTTACATTATAATCTGGCAAGGAAACATCCTTTTCCTCACCCCATCACTGTCTCCACTTGCAAGTACAGTAGTAAGGACAAACAGCACAATTAAAATTTAGAGTCTCTCCAGTATTATGACTAGGCCCCTAACATCAAAACAGCTTATGAGGGTCTACTCCAAAAGCATTATTGGAAGAATTTTTTCTTCATTAAAAAATAATGGCAATCTCACAAAACTTAGCCCAATATGGAAAATTTTATGAGATTAGCAAGGCCTTGATACAAAAACTGATGTTCCTGGTATAAGCAATAGTAATAACAAATCATTGTTTTTCTTCTCAGCTTTACTGAGATATAATTGACAAATAAAATTGTGTATGTGTGAAGTGTACAAGATAATGATGAATCTCATTCTTATTCAGAAATATTGATACAGAAGTCCTAAAACACTGAGCAAACCAAATTCAGCAATGGCCAAGTTGGATTTTCCCAGGGATCCAAGGATGGTTCTGATGAGAAAATCTCTTAGTATAAATCACCATATTAAGTGCATAATGGAGAAAAATCACAGAACTGAATGAGTAGATAATAGACAACTATTTAATAAAATTTACCACCCACATATGAGTCAACCTCCCATCACAGAGGATAAGAACTGCCTTAGCCTGATTAAAAATATAGCAGGGGGAAAAGCTATAGCAAACATCATTACTAATGAAAAAAATCTTGAAAGCATTTATTTTAAAATCAGGAATAATACAAGAATGTCCCATCACTGATAACATTATAATGCATTTTTAGCCAGCTCAGTAAGAAATGAAAAAAAAGAAATATAAAGTATAATGAGTGAATAAATATCAAATATCAAGTAAATAAACAAAACTATCAATATGCACCCATGATGGGATCTTCTACATAGGAAATCCCAAAGAGTCCACAAATCACTAAAATTAAAACAAATTTAGAAGATTATTGGATATAAGATAAATCTGCTCAAGTGAATTACATTTCTATACTGCTGAAAAAAAATTTTTTGGATTTATAATTTATGATAAATACAAACAAAAAAATAAGGTTCTTAGGAATAAATTTAACAAAAAATGTAGAAGAACTTTTTGGAAAAGACATTTTGAACTTTATTGAGAGATATCCAAGAAGACTTAAATAAATGGTGAGCATCTAAACAATCATTCTGTTTCATATGTTCTAGTTAGTTCTCTTTCCTTTCATTTCAATTTAATTATGTTTCTCAGATAATCCTTTTCAGAAGAGCATTTAGTACAAAGTAGGTTCTTTTGCTATTCTCTATTTCAGTCTACTGTTCATTTCCTTAACCTTTATCAGAACTGACAATTATTTTTATTTGCCTATGTTGAAATGTAAGTTGTACCATAAGAGCCATGTGTCTATCTTTTGACCATTACATCCCCAGTACTTACACCATATGGGAATTTGATAATTATTTGTAGAATAGATGAATTATTTTAGAAAAGTGAAATATTAGCAATGAATCTAGGCTTGTTTCCCTACTGCCTTTCCAACGATTATTTCTTTATACTTTTAAATACCACACAAAACTAAAATGTGCCCGTACCAAACCCTAAAGTCATATTATCACCAAAATTTCGAACAAAAAAAAATACAATTTGAGAATAATAGCTATTCTTTCTTAAAGATATCTTCATTGTTTTCCTTTTAAAGTGGCTTCTCTATTATTTCCTTTTATGGAAAAAAAAATCAACCATTCAATCTATTTATTCAAATGCTAAAAATTTCTCTTCATCATCAGAAAAGCTGGGAAATTATCATTTCCAAAAGTTCTTGAAAATAATATACCTAAATAAAAAGAGTTAGATTGCCACTCCATCAGAAGACAATAGAAAATTCAAAAATCTAATTCTATTCTGACAGCCATGTCTTCTTAACAAGTATTAATTAAATTGCAGGGGAGAGATAAGAGGGCTCTTAACAATAAAATTATATTATTTTCTGATTCGTGAGAGAGGTAAGATGTGTCTGGAGAAATTAGATGCTTGATTATATAATGCTGCTCAGGCATACATGTGATTACTAAGTAGTACCTTTTTTATATACTTTACAATACACACGTTTCTTAAAAAGTAGAAACCTTTCTCCCTAAAACCCATTGCCAATTTTGTCATGCAAGTGTAACATGCCCAGGAAGACACAATGCATTTTCTAAAAATGACAATTTGAGTCATAAACACCCACAAATGTAGTTGACACATCACCTTTCAAGTCAGCATCTCCAGCACCTCTAATACTCCTCAAATAAAGAATACGTTTTCCTGTAACATTAGAGGCAACAAAGCCAATTATTTAAATATTCTTATTTTTTAAAATGTAGTGATCTCCTTTGAATCTTCTGCACAACAGAGGCATAGTAAATGCAGATTGGACTGAGGAAGATTTATTTTGAAGTGCTTCCATGAGTCTTTTTAATATAAATCTTTTTAAAAGGAATGATGTGTCTCCTTAAAAATTAAAAAGGAAGTCAAGGTCTTTGACTCTTTAGATGTAATAATTTCCTGTATTCGTTTTGGAAAACCATAATCTAAACTTAGAAAAGCAATATGCTAGGGATGCTTGTGTGCCTCAGTCAGTTAAGTGTCTGACTCCTGATTTTGGCTCAGGTCATGATCTCCAGGTGCATGAGATAAAGCCCCACGTTGGACTCTGCACTGACAGCACAGAGCCTGCTTGGGATTCTCTCCCCCTTTCTCTCTTCCCCTCTCCCCTCTCAAAATAAATAAATAAACTTTAAAAGAAATAAAAGTAATATGCAATATTATCATTACATTTTACTGAGGTTAAATGTTATTTCAAAGCCAAAATCTAAACTTATGTCTTTTACAGACCTTTACAGGCTCCCCAATTTTCTGTCAAGAAATACTTTTACTTTATTCACTGCTTAACCAAACAGTGTCTCACATATTATCTCATTAAGCAAGCAAGAGTAAGGCTCTAGAGGTTTCAGTGACTTTTTTGTAACTTCTTCCTGGAACCTAGGTTCTCTAACTCCAACCCCCAACATACTACTAAATCCTATTTTGGAGTTTACGTGCACATGAACTTCAGAGAATGTACAAATAACTTACAGGGCTACCTACACACAGGAAATTCCATTTATACATAACTCTTTTTGTTAATTGACCTGTAACATAACCTTAGTTTCAGGTGTACAACATAATGATTCAGTATTTATACATACAGCAAAATGATCACCACAATTACAAATCTGGTTAACATCCATCACCATTCATAGTTACACACTTTCTTTCTTACGATGAGAACTTTTAAGATCTACTCTCTTAGCAACTTTCAAATATACAGAATCATTAACTACGGTTACTGTGCTGTACATTATATGCCCATGACTTATTTATTTTATAACTGGAAGTTTGTACCTTTTGACAACCTTATATTTAACTTTTATTCAATGTTTTAAAATTATGTGCATAGTTTATAATATAGATACAGTATACAAATTTAGCAGTATGAATTGATAATCTGTGAATTTAAAATGTACATATAGCAGGGTGGTATGCTCAGAAAGATTTAAGTGATGAAGCATGTGATCAAAAAGTCTAGTGACTACAAGTCATCTTTGCTGAAGTATTGTGTACATTAATTACACTTTTACTCAGGTGAATTCTGATGTTTCTTTCAGACATTCATCTCTTTTCCATTTGAATTCCTACCAAAGCTAAAACCTCCATTAGACATAACCTTTCCTCTTTGACCCAACCAACAAAACTACCATACATAAAAAACAACTCTTATAGTTGCAACATATTCTAAACCAGAGCTAGCCAACAGAACTTACTGTGATGACAGAAATGTTCTGCTCTAGAGTGTCCAGACAGTAGCAATAGCCACACCTGACTACCAAAACAGTTAGCTCAACTGAGGAAATGAATTTTAAATTGTATTTAATTTTAAGTAATTCCAATGTAAATAGCCACATGTGACTGGGTACTATACTATACAGAACAGCTCCAGAAAGCTGTGATTAATATAGCTGGAATAGCATTTATGCTCAAGTATATAAGTTAGAGGTTCTCTCCCCAAAAGGTATCTTTTAATAAGGTTTTACTTGTTTTCCTAAAAAGCCTCTCATACTATGGAATATTTTTTGAACTACTTCATTCTTTTTTAAAGTTTTATTTATTTTGAGAAAGAGAGAGAGCATGAGCGGAGGAGGGGCAGCAAGAGGGAGAGAGAATCCCAAGCTGGCTCTGGACGGTCAGCACAGAGCCAGATGCAGGGCTCAAACTCATAAACTGCGAGATCATGACTGGAGCTGAAACCAAGAGCTGGACACTTGACCGACTGAGCCACCCAGGTGCCCCAGTTTTTTTTTTTTTTTGAAGGTGACAACACAATAACTATTTCTAGAAAATGATTCATAATTCAAGTGTTTGATTATCATTACAAATAAGTATTTTAAAGTCTACTTTTAAAACACTGCAAACAGACAAAAAGCAACGAGTGAAGAGAGACAAGTCCCATCATACATAAAATATATTCTAAAACCTCCATTATTGAAACAGTATGGTTTTGGAGCTTAACCAACAGGCAGATCAAAGCAACATATAAAAAGGTCTTAAAATAGGTGCACATGAAAACAAAAACTATCAAAGGTAGCATATTTCACAGGTAGCATCAAAAATTACTGGGGAAAACATGATTATTCAATAAATAGTTTTGGCACAACTGGATAGTTACTTAGAAAAGTATATAGTTGAATCCACACCTCACATTCATAACCAGACTCAATTCCAATGGCTCAAAGATTCAAATATTAAAAAAAAGAAAACCACAAAAATTAACAGAAGAGACATGAGACAATATTTTAATTACCCTGAAGTAGGGGAGGACTTTGTCACATGTTCTTAAAACTAAAGTCCTTTAGAAAAAGATAGATAAATTTGACTTTATAAAAACTAAACATTTCTGCATAGCAGAAATCACTATAAAGAAAATTAAAATATAAATGACAACAAAAAAAGACTAAGAAGATTCCCTAATAATACCAAGAATAGAGAAAATCTAATGATCAAAAATAGAAAATCACCAAAAAGAAATACAATTTTACATGAATTGAATAAAATTTAACAAATTTAATAAAACTAAACATATAAAAATGCTTGATCCCACTCATCATCATATAAATGCAAATTAAAACTACTACTTTCCATTTATCAAATGGGAACATTGTAGTTTAACAATGATGAGCCTAGGGTGGAGGGTACAGGAGTAAACAAGCAATCAAAAACATCCTGGAGAGGGGCACCTGCGTGGCTTAGTCCGTTAAGCATTGCATGCTTGGTTTCCGCTCAGGTCATGATCTCATGGCTTCTTGGGGTCAAGCGCTGTGTTGGGCTCTGAGTTGATGGTGCAGAGCCTGCTTGGGATTTTCAGTCTCCCTTTCTGCCCCTCCCCTACTCATGCTATCTCTGTCTCTCTCAAAACAAATAAACTTAAAAAAAAAAAAGAAAAGAAAAAAGAAAAATCCTGGAAAGAATGTAAATAGCTCTCCCAGTGGAAAGCAATTTGGTGGTAATAATAATATCAACAATAATAACAGACTCTTTTAACCCTTTCTTTGTACCAGACACTATTTTAAACACCTTATTATATACATTAATAAATACATTTGGCCCTAGGAGCTAAGTACTGTTATTTCTGTTCTACAAACTAAGAAACTAAATCAAGGAAAAGAAGTTGACTAACTTGTCCAAGATTCCAACGCTTAGTAATGACGTATCAAAATTGACTAGCCTCTGATTCAGCAATTTAACTTCTAAGTATTTATCTATAGATCAACTGGTATACTTACAAAATAATATTTGCACAAGGTTATTCATGGAAGCATTGTTTATATCAGCAAAAGATTAGAAGTAAAGGGTCACCAGTAGCAGTCAGATTAAATAAATTCCGATACTTCCATACAACAGAATACTATGTAGCTATAAAAAGTCAGTGACTGTAATGATGCCCAAGATATATTCATAAAACAAAATGCTGAAAACTTTATAGCATACTACATTCATTAAGAAAAGGGACATCAGAATGCATTCTTGTATTTGTTGTACATCCATGGAAGGTTAGAAAAGTGGCTAACAACAGTAGGTACTTGTAACGTGGGTGGCAGGACCTGGGAGTCATAGGATATGAGGATGGGAAGAAGACATTTCATTAAATGTATGTTTTAAGACTTAGGAATTTTGAACCATGTGAAGGTATTACCTATTCAAATAAATCAGTTTCATTTTTTTTTAAACAACATCCTAATTTTTTATGTTTAGAGATAAAAAAACATACATGTTTGGGAAAACATGTATTTTGAAGTTCGTTATGATATATAAATGAGTACTGACAGTTGGAGATAATACCTATAGGGATATACCACACAGGGATTCAAAAGTAAGGCACAGAAACAGACACTAAGCTCCTTTTTCCTGATTGCTATCTAACCCTTCCAATGAAAAGGGATGTTAGATGATGCAAGAGAAATGTTAAAGATGCAAGTGAGAGTGGAAAAGGGTGATATTTCTACATTAACATATTATTTAGTTAGTTATTAATTCTAATATTCTTAATATTAGAAAACCACACATTCATATACGTATGTGATCTTAAATGTGTATAACTAAGTTAATCTAAATGTTAAACTACAAATTTGACATTGGACAAAAACCTTGCCTTTTAGTGAGTGGTCTTCGTTGAGAAACTTGTGTCAGGGTAGCCCTACATTTGCATTTCTACACGTGATAGTTATGACCATATCTGGTGTGTGTGCACGCCCCTTTTGTATCCTCATTTATGGACTACCCATACATGATGTATCCAGCATTTCCCCTGTGAAAAGGTCTTTTAATACATTAAAGATGTGTTTTGAATGGATTTCTCTGTCCTCTTTCGTACTCATTTCAGATTAAAAGCTTCTAGATCAGAGGGTCTCCTGGTAAGGGCAGACCCTCTGGAAGTTTGTATATTTTGAAAATGTCCCATTGATCCTGAACTCTTACCTCTTCCAGGACACACTGCTATTGAGAACCATGGACACACATTAGGGAAGAAATTGTGCCTCCTTAATTCATTTCACACCCTCTTTTTACTGCGAGATAAGCAAAGCAGGTCAATTAATACCATGAAAACTGCTGGTTCGCTGTGAAATAATACTTCAACTCTCCACTAACGTTTCGAAGCAGGAGTGGCAAATAGAATTTATCACACATGCAAACTCTAACTGATTGATATCGGTTATATGAAGCATGTTGATAAGCATCTTTTCAAATGTTGCCCTGGAATACAGTTTTATAGCTAATATAATCTAATTGGAATACAGTTTCTAGCACACATTCTGGAGTGCTGCTTTGACAACTCCAACATGTGCAATACTGAGCCAGTAACTTTACCTCTCTGTGCCTCAGTTTTCACGTTTGTAAAATGAGGAAGTAATAGTTCCTACTGCACTGTATTGTGTGAGACTTAAGTGAGATAATACAGATACAGCACTTAGAAGCACAGTAAGCGTTTAAAAAATGTTAACTATCATCATCATCATCATTTTTAGCGTAACATACAGATCTGGTTAAAATAAAATTCTATATGATAATTCCTTCAAAGAAAAGAAAGCATTTCAACTTTCTGAGATCATCACAACTCTGTATGTTTCAAAGTGTTTTCAAGTTGCAATTTCCAATGTATTATGAATTCTAAATATGATTTTTTGGAGGGATAAAAGGAGAAAGTGCTAAACTCTTAAAATTCTTTTCTGTTTTGATTTTAGTAGACAATGCTTGTTATTTGTCTTTAAATATTCTGAGCTTCTGCCCTACTCTCAGAAAAAAAAAAAAAAAATAGTGTTTACAAGAGACCAGGGTGTGTGGTGCCAGGTTATAGGTCTGGATCTGCTATTTAACTAGGTATATAACTGTGGACAAATCACTTAACCTTTCTTATGAAAATCCCCATTACTACCACCTTAGGTTATGACATCATCATCTTCCTACTGTACGGGGCTCTGCAGGTCTTTTTGTTTCCCATCCAGGAAACAGAGTGAGCATTTGAAAGCACCTACAGGTTCTTCCTTTTCCTTTCTCTTCCTGAACAATTCTGTCCTGAAACTTATTTGGTGGGATAGAGCAAAGCTGGTGTCCATGCTGATGGAGGAAGGGAGACAAAGTCATGGTGGCCCAGAGCAGGATATCAAAGCATCTGCAACATGACGAAGCAGTCCCTGCAGAAAGTAGTCTGGAATCGGAAGTAACAGCCCAGTCAGGTTGAGGACGGTGCCTTATTGCGGGGGAAGAAGAGGGCTGGCATGAGGAAACAGAATCCTGGAGTGTAAAGATGCTCTTGCATGGGTGTGGCCCAGCATACGGTGAAAAAAAAAAAAACAAGCGGAGTGAGGTACTTAGGAAAGAAGATGCCATGTGAGATTGGTTACAAACAAGGGATTGATCAAATAAGTAGATACCTGAAGGATAATGGGAACCTGTTTCTCATTGTCAGAAAGGGGACTACAAATAAGGATAGAATGAAAACTAGAGTGAACGCTTATGATACCGAATTTTAATTGGAGGCATTGGTATGAATTGTTTTCAATATATATAATTAGACAAATAAATACAGATCTAAAACTGGGGGGGGGTGCACCTGGGTGGCTCAGTTGGTTAAACACCCGACTTCGGCTCAGGTCACGATCTCACGGTTCATGGGTTTGAGCCCCACATCAGGCTCTGTGCTGACAGCTTGGAGCCTGGAGCCTGCTTCAGATTCTGTGTCTCCCTCTCTCTCTCTGCCCCTCTCCCACTCACATTCTGTCTGTCTCTCTCAAAAATAAATAAATGTTAAAAAAAAATTTTTAATGTGTGTGTGTGTCATTATACAAAGATATATTCCTTATCTCTATCAACTCAGGTCTTGGAAATAGTGACACCTCAATAGCAACAAACATATCTAACGCCAAGATCCTGTATTCTAAATATAATTTTTTCCACTAAAAGTAACCAAGGCTTGTTAGAGAAAAGGTTGATTCCAGGGCTGGGGCAAGAAAAGTACACAAAGAGGCTGAAATGTCTTGTTGTATGAGAAAGAATGATGGGAACGTGTCAAAAGGGGGAAAAAAAAAACAGCTTGAAGATTGCCCTGTTAGTCAAACTGGGCGCAGTCTGCGTGTCAAAACACACAGTGACAGTAACAGACCCACTGACTAACACAGAATACCACAAACACACACACAACACACACACATGTGAATCAACTGGAAGTTTAAAGTATGATAAGGAATAGTGTAATAATATAGTCTCAAAGTAGCTCCGCACAAAATGTTTATTACTTACAAAGGGAAAGGAGTGCAGAGCCTGAGCAGACATCACCTTAATCAAGTGATCAAAGAGGACATCATCATTAATGGGCCAAATAAGAATCCTATGCCACCCCACAGAGATCAATGAAAAGGCCACAGCATCACTTGAGCAATATTCCCGTCAAAGACTGATAACTTAAATCTAATCCTAAAGAAAAACCAAACAAGTTGGTATTGGAGGTGTACTACACAATAACTTGCCTCTAGGGTGTAATGGTCATGAGAGTCACGGAAAGATTAAAGAACTGCTCCAGACTGAAGCAGACATGTAACTAGATGCTGTCAACAACATTATAAAACACTGGCAAAATTTGAATGGCGTCTCAGCATTAGATGAGAGTCATGTTTCAATGATAATGTATGCATATTGCTAGTTGTATTATGGCTACGTAGAAGAGTTTCCTTGTTTGTGAGAAACATGCACCATCAAGGAGTCATGAGTATAAGGATTGCAAAGTACTTTCCAATGGTTCAAGGGGGAAAAAAAAAAAAGACTTTTGAGCTATACTTGCAACTTATCTTTAAGTCTGTCAAATAAATCAAGATTTTAAAAATTCCAAATTTAAGAGCACAGGACATTTCACATCATAAGTATTCCCTGCTTGGAACTTCTCGGTGGCTCTCGCGGCGACTAGAATAAAACCCAAGACCTAAGTTTTCTTACCCTGCTTTTTCAGTCCTCATTTCCAGACATTGCTTTATTCCAGCTACACTAGCTATGACTATGCTCCTGGAACATGCAGGGCTCATTCCCATTTCAGAGCTTTGCATGGATTCTTCTTCTTGGAACACTAGTGTCCAGATCTTGGAAAGATTGGTCCTTATCAGCATCTAGCTGTCCTTTCAATGTTACCTTTCAGAAAGGCCTTCTCTTCTCTTCCTTGTATCTCTATCACATCACCCAGCTTTATTCTCTTCATAATTTATTTATTATTAAATAAGCTAAATTTATTTAATTTGTTTATTAAACTATCGAAATCATTTATTTATTATTTTTTCTTTTATTTTCAGTATCCCTCAATTAGACCATAATTACCTTTAGGATAAGGGGCTTTGTCAGTCTGTCACTGCAATTTCCCCACAGCCAAGTGCTTGGACAGGGAGGCAGCTAGTAACTCTCGGCTGATTGGCAATCTATTCCTTGATTTTCTCATCTATAAAATGGGAATAAACTACTACCTACCTTATCGTGTTGTACGTTGAATAATATATGCAAATGATTAACACAGTGCCTGGCACACAATAGGTACCATGTAGATGTGAAATATACTTACACAAGGGAAAACACCAATTTGGATCTAGAACCTCTTTTAAAGTCCAATAAGTATCTCCTTCTAAATTTACCGCCCTATTGTCTATGATTTAATAGTGAGAAAATGCTTACTTTTCAAAGCCTAGAAATATAACAAATCAAAATGCACTTAATTTAGTGACAACAGCACTGCGCTGGAAGAAAAAACTACTGGTTCTATTCTTTGTGGAAATATATATATATTTTTTATTTTCAAAAGTGCCATTTAAATGATTCATACTTTGAATAATATGCTTTATGATACCATTATATATTCCCTAACATATTATTCTTTTATACTTTCTTCCTCTAACTTACCAAAATTTTTACTGACACAAGCTCTAGATTTACAAACATTAATTCATCTTCAAAACAATTTTCTTCAAAGTAAGCATTATTTCTGCATGTTCATGGATAAAGAATAATTAATGTCTGATTAAGGTCACAAGTTAAGTAAAAGTGAATCAAAGCCCTCTCCAGGCTTCAGACTCCCAGTGTGTTATTGCTCTAAGCATAATCAAATATTTATTGAGTGCCCAGGCAGGGCTGGGAGTGAAAGAGATATGTAAGACAGACCCTTAGGACACATTTCTTATTAACAAAAAGCCTAAATTAAAAGGAAATTGAATCTACTTTGAGTTTCTATATGGGACAACTGTTTAAACTATTATATCTATGGTGGGCAGAAGTCCACAAACAAAACCACAAACCCACAAGGGCACCATAAGTAGAATTTCTTAAATCCTGAGAAGAAATGACTAGAATTTTAAATCACTTCTCTTACTTATCCATTTGTTACTTTTTCTGTTGCGGTTAAGACAGTGGGGGGAAACATGTTCCTGGAGAAAGACACAGAGCTAACAATCTTCCTTTAGAAAATCATCCACAACAATGTTACACTGCCTCTGTTTTTCTACAGTCTTCCATTGTCTCTACCCTCCTTCCACCCTCACCCACCACAAACATACACAAGCCTTATTCATCAAGACTGTAAGTTTATGTGTTCTTTTTTCAAATAAGTAAACATTAATATGCAATACATTCCTTAAGCGAATTTCATAGGTAAAAATTCTGGAAATAATACAAGTTTTTCACTTCACCTCCAAGTATCTCCTAATTTTCTGAGTAACAGTTAACGTGAGTCAGTGATTAAGTTTGTATTCACAACAGACATGCTGGTGTTTGTGGATCCCCCCCCCCCAAAAAAAAAATAACTAAAAATGTTTTTTTTGGTTGCATATATATTATAAAAATGTGTTGATTTTTGAGGTGATTTGAAATACTTTACCTCTAGTCCTTATTTATTAATACGCTTCTCATCTGTGCCATATTAGATTTGAGATGGCTTCAAAATGTTTTCTCTACAACTAGCTTAAACACAGTAAGAAGATAAAGGCATTAGTATAAAGGGAAAATAAGAGTAGGGAAAAACCATGGTAAAGCCTGGGTAAGGTTGACACACAAAAGGCACAGTTACTTGCTAGAGAGAAGTGGATCTGAATTGGGGCTGTCAATAGCCTATGGCAAAAAGTGGGATGGGATCAGGTATAAAACCCAAGATGTGTATATGCTGAAAACAAGCTAATGGCTGAGGAAAATTAGATCCTCTTTTGCTGATGCTGAGACATAAATGAAACTTTTCTCAAGAATCCTCATAAATGAAAAATAAAATGTAGTTAGTGCTATTGACATTTATCATAAAGGATTTGTGGTTCTTCTTAGAATGTTCCTCGGTTATAAATAAATGGCATAACATCAGGTATAGGTTAGTTAAAATAATTCTATGGAGTCCAAAACACAACTTGTTGATAGTCTGTACAAATTTAGATACATTTTAAAGTATCTATTCAATTACCTAGAGTGACTAGGTGGGGCCAGTGAGAGCAGTCACTTTTTAGCCCAAGCTAATTGCTGCCTCTTTAAAAAAAATTTTTTTTTTTTACTGTTTATTTATTTTTTAAGAGACAGAGAGACAGAGCATGAGCAAGGGAGGGGGAGGGGTAGAGAGAGAGGGAGACACAGAATCTGAAGCAGGCTCCAGGCTCTGAGCTATCAGCACAGAGCCCGAGGAGGGGCTCGAACTCACAAACTGCAAGATCATGACCTGAGCCGAAGTCAGACACTTAACCCACTGAGCCACCCAGGTGCCTCCCATATACATATATATATACGCACACACACACACATATATATATACATATATATACATGTGTATATATATGTATATATATATGTGTGTGTGTGTGCGTATATATATATGTATGTACATATATGTACATGTGTATATATGTATATATATGTGTGTGTGTGTGTGTGTGTATATATATATATATATATATATTACATTGTGAAGGTCTAAGAAGCAAAATTATAGCTACCACTTACACTTTGATCTAGAAGAACAAAACACACAATGTCTACTTGAAAGAAAGTTCTTCTAATATTGCTTATAAAAATATTTACAATCTAACACTAATTAGGCACTGGGCTAAGAGTTTTCAGATGCAGATTTAAGAACACTCCAGGGAAGATATTCCCCACAACTGTTATAGTTGAGGAAATTAAGGCAAGGAGAGTGTAAGTAACTTGCCTAAAATGACACAGGCACACAGTGTGTGGGTGAAATCACATGAAACTCTGCAACCGGGTTTAAGAAGACCTCATATTAAATACTTTGCAGAGACAGCTCTACTTAAAAGTGGCAGGAGCATAAAAACAAATGACAGAGGGGAAAAGTAGTATGGCAGAATTTCTAATGGAGATCCTAGGCTCAACAGACTCTTATTGATAGGGTAGACATACCGTTTTACCATTGAATTAAATATCCATTAGCATCCTTTACAAGTTTATATAAATAGGAGTACATGTTTCTCCCCCACCCCACTCAAACCAATGATGCCCTGAATGAGAGGCCTGCCAATGAAGGTACAGAGGGAGAGGAATGCTAGGTACTGCCTGGTACTTTGTTCTGGGAGGAGAGGCTGCTGAGGGCCTTCTTGATTACATAGCCTCACCTATTCTCCCATCCCTAACTTCCACCCAGCTGTGGTATACTACTCCAACATGTCCCACACTGTATATTTGTGGCACATGCTTATTAGTTGTTTACCCAGAATCAATGCTGCACTCCTCTTCTTACTACCTGAAAGGGCCCCAATTTTTTCAGGTACTTGCATCAGTAGGCATACATACTGTTGCTTATCTAAGTCAGTTCTGATGGCTACATTCCCACTCCAAGTAACTGACTTGATCATGGATTTTTCACAACTCTGGCCAGGAAGAAATGAGGACAAGTCTGTTGGATGCCTTCTAGAATAAATTATAAAGTGAATACACAAGAAAAACGTTCCTTTTCCTTCCACTGGACAGTGTCGTGTCTTTTACCACTGGAGGAGTGTGGTATGTGTACATTTGTGTTCCTGCATGTATGGGAGAGACACACGCATAGAGGCAAACAGCCAAAAAAGAAGGACAGAGAGGAAATGAGATGCTAAGAAATGAGGCATATAGAAAGGAATAAATTTGTAAAAAGGTCAGGGGAGAGAGGTAAGACAATAAATATCTGAGAATAGGGTAGGTGACCTCCGCTCCCCTCCCACCACACACAAAAAAAGCTATGTCAATACTGTCATCTCCTAGAAGCTTAGAGGAAAGTCAATCTTTCTTTGTGCAGCATTTAGTACACTATCAAGAACATCTGAAAATTAATAGCCACTATTTGGGGATAAGAGCAAAATACCGGTTCAAAAATAGCAAGTCATACAGAGCAAGGACCAGCTTGAATAAATTTGGTATCTGTTTGCATCTACTGAATGTGGCTATATGCAAATGCAGATCATAATGATCTTATGAAAATGCATTTTTTTTGCTCACATAAATATACTGCTAAACAGCTATGCCATTATATCTAGATCCAACTTTCAGATTCAATGCACATATTGCTAAATGTCAAATGTATTCATATTCATTTATATTTGAATGCTGCTTTGAGTGGAAAACTATAAATCATCCATTCAAAAATAAAAACAAAAATAAAATGGAAATGCAGCATTATTTAGCACCACAGATGAACCCTTATTTATCTTGCAGTTAAGCAGTGAAGTGAATAAGCATTTTCAAACAGAAGTTCTGACTCTGAAATCTTAATAACTAAACTGCAAAAACCACAAGTTCCTCCAAATATCTGAGTTGTCCTCATTATCTCGGTTATTGCTGTACTTTTATCTCCATAGTCAAAATTCTCTTACTTTGACTGAACAATATGTATTTCATTGAGTATCTTCTGTATTGGAGCACATAATACAACTTTCGATTTCTCTTGAAATATTTTCTTAGCTATACTTATCTTAATTATTCTCCATCGGGCTGATTTTATAAATGCCTCATAAATGGAGACGTGGTTAAAAAAAATTGAATGACCCTAAATAAATCTGTTGAGTTCATCTTGTTGGCTCCATCATTTACCACCAGCCAAAGCTATATAAATTCCCTTTCCTTCTCCTCACCAGCTATTCCTTCTCCAGTTTTTAATACTGGAATATGTCAAGGCTCAAACCCACTAAGTCCTGGGACCTCTTTTTTCCCCACCCATTAGCGACTTCAACAAATCTCATGCTTTAAATACTATCGGCTAACATCTGCAAATACGTATCTCCAGCTGAATCCCTGCCTTGGCCTCTGGATTTTTATAAGGATTTTTCTATGTACCTCCTTATTCAAAATCTCCACTTGGGTATCTCATAGGCACATCAATCTTAAATGTCCACATCTGATTTCTTCATCTTCTCCACTAAACCTGTCCCTTCTAAAGTCTTCCTTGTTTCAATTAATGCCAATTCTTACCTTCCAACTACTCAGTCCCAAAACCTTGGTATCATCCTTAGGTGCTCAGAATCCACAGTTCTCCAAATAGCAAAGAGCTGTACCTTGAGAATGTACTTAGAATCTGACCACTTCACACCATTTTCACCCTGGTCCAAGCTATCATGTGTCACTGGGATTGTAAGAGCTGGTCTCCAGCTGGGGTGTTCTCCTATCCCATGCACACACCACATACACGTTATGTCCTATCTTTCCTAAGCACAGAAATTGTTTTATAGCTTATGTCTGAATGTGTTTCTCCTCAGTTCAGTCGTCTTCCTATTTCACTGAGACCAAACCTCATGATCTGACCCCTCTGACCTCATTTCTTCCAACTCTTTCACTTGCTCATTCTATTCCAGTAACACTAGTCTCCAGGCTTTTCCTGAAACATGCAAGCATATTTATACTTTGCACTTATTGACTCTGCCTGAAATGCTCTTCTCCCAGATATTCATATGGTTCAACATCTCACCTCTTTCAGGTTTTACTTAATCAACTTCTTGGTAGTACCTTTCCTGACCCCCAATATTAAATTGCACTATTCCCAAACACTCCCTCTTCTCCACACTTATCACTACAAGACAGTCAACTTAAATTTTAATTAATTAGTTATTTACAATTGTCTCCATCCACTAGAATGCGGGCCTGTTTTCTTGACTGCTATATCCCCAATGCTTGCAATGGTGTCTCTCTTATAGTAGATACTCAACCACATTTGCGGATAGCTTTCATTGAATATCTCTATCTCAAAGTTCATCTTATCATGACATAAAGTTGTAGATCTCTAATTTTTTCTCCCTTTTATATGCTATAATTTAGTCTATAGAGCCCTTATTTGCCCTAATTTTCTTTTCTTTTTTTTTTTTTTCATTTTTTAAGTAATCTCTCTATCCAATGTGGGGGTTCAAACTCACGACCCTGAGATCAAGGGTTTCGTACTCTACCTACTGAGCCAGCCAGGCATCCTTGCCCTCCCTGCAAACTAGCAATGTGAAGAGTCACTAACAACTTGAAACACTGGCTTCCCTTCCTTCTTAAGTGCTACAGATTCGATCTTTCACCTATATTTCTCTCAAATTTATTCTCATCTGCAACTCCACTACTACCTCGTCAGTCCAGGCTCTCACTGGATCCACACTGCACAAAGGATAAAGTCCATATTCCTCCTGCTGACAAATAGCAAGTCTCTCTTCCTATCTGACTATGCCCTTCTTTTACAGCCACATCTCATCTCCTCTGTATCTGTTCTCTATATATCAGCCTAGTTTTCTCATTTTGGCATGCTTTTTGAGCTTTTACTACTTTTCATAATACCAAGTCTGCATGAAATATGCTCCTTGCTCTCCAAGGAACAATGCTGAAGTCATTTTACAGGAGCCATCTCAAATATTACTTCTATAAAGTCATCAAAATAACAACAGCTAACAACCACTGAGTGCTTACTATGATTTAAATGATTTACTTCCATTGTTATCATTTAATCCTTAAACAAAATCTAATTAGAAAGGTACTACTAATTTCCCCAAATTATACATGATAAAATAAGGTTACAAGAAGGTAGGAAACATGTTGTAGGTCACAGACTTAATAAGCAGATGAGCTAGGATTGGATCCTAGGTCTAATTCCAAAGCCTAAATGTCAAAAATCTAAATAAACAGCTGAATCGACCTTTGAATAGGTATTCTCAAAGTCTTTACTGAGTTTAGGTCATTTTGCAACCATTAATTTTATTGTTGTGCGAGATAAGAACTACAAACCACAAACTCTGGGGTGCCTGGGTGGATCAGTCGGTTAAGCGTCCAACTCTAGATTTTGGCTCAGGTCATGATCTCATGGTTTGTGAGTTCAAGCCCTACATCAGGCTCCACGGTGGCAATGTGGAGGCTGTTTGGGATTCTCTCTCTCTCTCTGCCCCCCTGCAGCTAACTCTCTCTCTCTCTCAAATAAATAAACTTAAAAAAAAAAAAAACTCATAAACTGTAAGCTGTCACTTTACAACTACCCAGATAATGAATAAAATAATTCACTCTAAAACACTGTTTTGGTTTGCAAGAAAACACATCATTTTTGTGGGTATATTTTTGTGATAAGAAAGAGTAACAGTAATACCATTACTGTCAATTTACACATTTACAAAATTACAGGCAGGGTAAAAGACCAGAACCCTATTTTTGTATGCCACAAAGCCCACATAGAAGTCACCTGGTATGTCCAAAAGGACCTCTGGAATGTTACATCACTACTAATTTACTCTCCTAGTTTTTGCCCTCCTTGGTAAAACTTCATTTCACTGACCTTTTCATTGTGAGTTGCTTTGCTGGGTATGCATATAGCATCCCACCCAAAGGTGACTTTGAGGGAGCCTCTAAAGGCAACCCTGGCAGGTCTCCATAGAAATGGCCCCAGGGTTGTCTCCAAAATGGCCCTGCTTGAGTTGCCATGGTAAACAACCAGGCTAGATTGCTATATTCAGTTCTCTGCCAGGGTCGCTATGGTGACTGCAAAGGATGGCTCCTTGGAAGGACCTCACAAGGGCGCGTTTCCATGGTGACCCTATCCTGCATATTTCTAAGCAACTTCCCTTTGGTTGTTCTGTGACCAATCATGGCAGGTTCATTTTGAGAGTAACCCTGGAAGGTTTCTCCCAAAGATACCGTCATAACATACAGGGATTTGGAAGTGAGGCCTGTAAACAAACTGCTTGAAAATGTAAATGGTACCATTCATAAATCATTAAATTAGTCCTTATATGTTTTAGGAAGGATCTGTTTTGATGGCTAACAAAAAAAAAAAAAAAAAAAAAACACATTTGTAACGTCTGTTAAATGTGCCTGTTTCAAATCTTCATTTAAAATATCTTACAGAATATAATGCAGATAATTAAAGTTTCAAAGTTCCCCAATCTTACAACATAGCGGATAACTAGGTAAAAAATACTTTATAGTGGATATGACACATACACATAAAATGAAATCATAAATACAGATGGATCATTAGGTTATAATGAGATATCAAGGAAATTTTTATAGAGCAAAAGACAAAATATTTGCAAGTCAAATGAAAAAAAAATGTGTTTTTTTAGTTGAGTTGGGAAAGCCTAGCCATATTTGGGCCCAAGCTATTTTTTCCTGTATTTTTGTGGCTGGAACCATCTCAACTACTCTTCCTTTCAATTTAAAATATGAATATAAACCATTCTGAACAGATGCTTGATTTTTAAGCCATTTAACTATTCTCCTGAAACTTTAAAATACTGTACTTTTTCTAGTATTTAGTCAAGGGCAAATTTTATCTAATTGCTAATTTCAGTATCTTTTTTTTTATTAAAAAAAATTTTTTTAACGTTTATTCATTTTTTGAGACAGAGAGAGACAGAGCATGAATGGGGGAGGGTCAGAGAGAGGAAGCCACAGAATCTGAAACAGGCTCCAGGCTCTGAGCTGTCAGCACGGAGCCTGACGCGGGGCTCGAACTCACGGACTGCGAGATCATGACCTGAGCCGAAGTCGGCCGCTTAACCGACTGAGCCACCCAGGCGCCCCAGCTAATTTCAGTATCTTTAAAAATTAACAAATAAAAAGAATCCACAGTTCAAAAGATACAATTATAATTTCTGCACATGTGCCCACTTTTTGTTCTTGCCAAGTGACTCTTTAAATTTATACACACACACACACACACACACACACACACACACACACCCCTACCTTATTGTGAAGAAAAGGTTAACCTTGGTTTTCCTCTTTTTTCTCCTAATCTTGAGTACTAGCTCCATTGGCTCTCCATTTTCCATTATTCATTTTCTCTCTCAGATGCCATTCTCCTATTCTGTCCACTACAGCCCACCACTGCCCATTCACATTCCACTCAGGAGAATGAACTTGAGTTTGAAAAACAAAAATAGTCTAGAAAAACAAGGATATTCATAGTCCCTTCTTAGTGAAGTCTCAGTGTTCTACACAAAGTCTGAATTTGTAGAGACTTCTTGCTTTAAGCCTTCAGTGTGTTTTTGTGAATCAGAGTAGTCACTGCCATTTTCATTCATTCATTTATTCACTAAATATTGATTGATTGATTGATTGATTGATTACCAAGTATAAGGCACTGTTTTAGGGGCTGAGAGCACTTCAGGGAACAAATAAAAAATTCCTGGCTTTAAGCTGCATACATAATGGACTGGGGGAAAGAGAAAGAAAGACAATACAAAGAAAACCAGTAACTATGAAATCCTATCTTCTGTTAGAAAATGATTAAAGTAAGGGAGAAAATTAAAACAGAGAAGAGGGAGGCTGAGTCCCAAGCCAGGCTGGGATGGGGGCTAGGATACTACAGACAAATGGGTGGTTTCAAGAACTCCCCACTCACCTGTCATATGCACACTCAATATCATACTCATTACTGGCAAAATCCTTAAATTAAAGATAAAAAGAGTAAGAAGGTCTGCTTCATACAGAACTCAGGAGAAGTTAATCAAAGTAATACTCAATTTTCCCCACATCTATACTTGCTCTCTGGGAGGCAGCAGGCTCTGAGGATGGCAAGTGATACCACCACCTCCAATCCAACTTCTGCTTCAAGAACTATATGAACTTGGGCAAGTTACTCTACCTTGAAAGCCTCTTTCTCAATTTTAAAGTGAGAAAAATAATTCCAAGCCGAAAGTAGTACCCTGAAGAGACGCAAAGACAATAAAATATAAACACTAAAATATTGTGGGTGATAATATAATGTCTGGAATTTACATGGGAACATTTCAGAAAAAAAAAGGTGAGGAAAGAGAAAGATGAAGAAAATTGGACAACATTTTGGACATTAATGATGCCCAGTGATGGGTACACGAGTTCATCATATCACTTTTTATGTTTGAAATTTTCCATTAAAATGTATTGCAAGGAAAGGACAAAACTTGAAATCAAAGACACTTCCTCCATAAAGGTTTTTAAAATAACTAGAAAAAAGTGTATAGGAACACCGACCTACTTTATATAACCGTTTGCTTATAAAATGAGCAAAAAGTGGATTTATTTACTGAGTGCTCACTAACCTTCTGGAAAAAAATACTAGGCTTTCCATACCTTCTTATAATATTCTAATTAAAAAAAATTAACTTCATACTTTACTTATCATAAGAGACAATGTAAGACAGGCAGAAAAGCATCATTGTTAAACTTGTAGATTCACTGGGTAGTCAATGTATAATTTGTTTTCTAGAAGAAAGTTTAGTATCATCTACTGAATCCTTAAAAGCAACACACAATGGAGCTTTACACAGCTAATAAACATTTTAGAATATGAATTCTATATGAGTGTATCAAGAAACTTAAAAACTTACCAGATCCGTATCTGCCTTTTTATAGGTCAAAGCTTCCACTTTGGAATCCAGTTCTGCTTGTATTTGGTCTCTCCTTTTCATAACACCCTTCATATCAAAACACAGGGATGGAATAAGTTGTACTTTGTTTATAATATTTTTATGAAAAAAATATACATTTTAGAATCTAAATGGCATCACTTCCCAACTCATCAGTCATTTGGGGATATAATGACAAACAAATTTGTTTAATCTCTAAAAGTTAAACTGAAAGCAAGTATGTAAGAGAATTTTCTTCATAAACTTTTTATGAGTTTTCCCAATGCACATTTTGCTGGAGCACTCTAGACACATACAGTTCTTCAAAAAGAGAAAAAAACAAAACAAATAATCAATCAAAAAATCAGTGGGAGCACTGAAAATATATACTATGGTGTAATCTGGTGGCAGTTGAGAGGTCACACGGGCCTCTCACCTAAAGTGTCTATAATAATTTGCAGCACACTTATTCGATTCCAAAGACATGGTTAATTAAAGAGTTTTTAATTACAGTGGGGAATCAGAAAACTGAAGTGTGAACTCACATTTTGAGATTTTATTTTAGCTTAAAATATATAAATATTAGTCAATTAGCCAAGCTTTTGATGAGAAATTATAGCCTCTTCTCTGAGAAGAGTTCCATCCTGTTTTCTCAAATAACCATGAATTCACGTTTCGGTATTCTTAAACTTTAAAACACCCTTGTGAAGGAATTTGAGTGCAGATTTCACCTTCATCTTTTATAATGTTTGCCAGCCTTTTACAATGTGTTTCCCCTGGTGACTCATTTTTCTCCCAAGACCTGCTACTTAGGCTTTATAGACACAACGACTCTTTTTATTTGTACTCATCTTTCACAGGTTTTCAAAATATTATTGAAATCATAAAATTGTGATAATGAACACAAGAGGCCTAAAGAGGTTAAGGAAAAAGTTAAGCTAACTCCAGGTAAGTAAAAAATTCAAACAGAAAGGGTGAAAGTACAGCATATATGAGAAAAGCCTTTATGAGGCATAGGTCTTTCAGGTGTTTTCAGGGGAAGGGGAGAACCTACCAACAAATCAGTTAAATGGAGGCAAGATAATTTGACAGAGTATGTGGGAACTGAGAGGCAAAGGATAAAAAGCATCCTCAAAGTTACTCAGTCTAGTTTTGTGCCCGGCGGAATTACTCCTAAAACACTCAAAAGAGATAAGCTTTTCTCCTGTTTTCAAAGAAATCAATAGAAAGTTCAGGTAATTACTACATATCTTTTATATTAATTTCAGTGTTTCATTACCATTAATATCGGGAACCCCTTCCTATCTCTAACCCAAATGACACATACTACAATTTAGTCTCATTTATTTAAGGTCTATTTTCATAAATATGAAGTACTGTGCTTCACATAGGTAGAAATATTTTAAGTAAGAGTTTGCTTCAGAAGACAACTAGTAAGATTACACAAGTTTAATCATTTTGTCAAGGTCTATACTTCATCATTTTAGCTCACATTGAAGAAAACATTCCAATATAAAACACAGCCAGAACTGCAATATAAATTGCTACTGATTATGCTTTAGGAGTCTACAAAGTAATATAATCAAATGAGAACCTATAAAATAATTCTTCTGGTTGCTATTATAATTTTTCCACACCTTTAATGATATATGACTTAAATTACATAATTTTCATCTTGACATAATAAAGAGAAAAACACATCTAATTAAGGGAGAAGAATATACTATTTTTAATTATACAAATCAGATCTCTTTGAACAACCACACAAGGGGGCTATCAATAATGAAGTAAAACAATGAAATGTAGCCAAGGAAATTGATGGAGACAAGGAGGAGACTCCTCAGCAGTGAAATGTTAGAGGCCTTTGGGAAGCAAGAAGTGTTTGTTTATAGAAGACCCTAATAAAGTCAAGTAACAGCAGCAACATGAAATATCTACAAAATATTTAATGACTGTAAAAGAAAAACCTAACCGTGAGAAAGAGGCAGATCTCATGCTGAAAGGCTAAGAGAGCTTTTCTTACCAAGACAGAAGCAAAATTAAAAAAAAAAATCCCCAAACCAAGAGTACATGAAAACAGACACGGCTCCAAATATAAATAGCAGAAGAAATGGACTATATCTGAATGCAAGTGGGCTCCTTCTCCCATTGCCACGCTAAAACACAACAACCCTGAGGGTATCAGTTTGTGCAAGGTGCTGTGAGCAGAACATAATACAGGATGAAAAACATTAACTTTGCAGATAGCATTGCTAAATCCCAAATATCTGGAAACCTTAACTTGAACTGAGGAGGTTAAATACAAAACTTTGATATAAGAGGAATAAAAGCCTTTGCAAATAGTGAAAGAAAACATTTTAACTTGAAGGATTTCTTTTTAGAAGCATCCAGAAGACAGAACAAACATCAAAATCCTACTCAAGTACTTTGTACATAATGATAGTAAATACATTGCTAAATCAAATGTACCTAGAAGGGGTAAAAGAACTCTTTCATGAAAAGAAATCTCTAAAGCACTAAAAATTTTTTAAGTAAAATTTTAAAGGCTTGGAAAAATGAATCATATTCTCTATATAAATCTTGACTGAAGATGTTTCAAATCTATGTGTAATGTACATTATTGTGGCTATTGAGTATTCCTGTCTTTTATTAACATATACTTCTACTTGTCATATCATTCACATAGTGAACTAATATTTATTGAGCATCTATATGCAAAGCATTCTGCAGGATGGGAAAATAGTGGTGAAAAAAACTGAAATAGAAACTACCTGTATAAAGCTTATAATCAGGTCAGGGACTAAGGTAAAAGTATAAGGTGTTCTTACCATTAACATTTCACTATAAAGCACATACTCATGTACTACAGGAAGCAGGGCCTCTGAGAGTCCAGACATCCGTTTTTCAGTGGCCTTAGAGCATTTGTCAATGCAGCTGGCAATCCCTTTTAGAGTATCAACCAGATCTTCTTCTGACGCTGACCACAGAATATGAATTGGGCCATATTCTTTCATTTCATCAGAATATTCTAAAAACAAAAATTAAGCTCCTCAATTTACAGAAGTTTTAAAAACCTGTGAATTATAGACAGTAAGAAAAGACCTTATTTTTCTCATCGTGCATATGTTCTTCTAAATGAACATAAGAAGATGGCTATCAACTTTCATTAAATTGGCAGCGATTCCAATCCACTCGGGTCAGTCCTTGAATGACTACTGTCTATGTGCAACCAGCAATAGCATCCTTTTTCATTCTCTAAAGTATCCTGGCTTGGAAGACAGATTATACGATCACCATATCTATCATGGAACTCTGCCTACCAAATAAACTACACCTGAGTGTCTCATAGGCAACATTACCTAAACAAGCTTGTCTTCTTTCTCCCCTTCTCCTGATTACATATCCTACCTAAGAGTAATTGTTTCCAGTGATCTCAAAGCAAAAATGGGTATCATCCTATACTCATACCTGCACAGAGCCAATCACCAGTTTCAATATTTCTTAATACTTATCTATCCATCTGTCTATCCATCCATTCATCCATCTATTTTTCTTTTTTTTTTAATTTTTTTTTCAACGTTTATTTATTTTTGGGGCAGAGAGAGACAGAGCATGAACGGGGGAGGGGCAGAGAGAGAGGGAGACACAGAATCGGAAACAGGCTCCAGGCTCTGAACCATCAGCCCAGAGCCCGACGCGGGGCTCGAACTCCCGGACCGCGAGATCGTGACCTGGCTGAAGTTGGACGCTTAACCGACTGCGCCACCCAGGCGCCCCATCCATCTATTTTTCTACCTATCTACCTACCTATCTATCCTTATTTCCACTGTTATCAGCTCATCAGTGTCTGTAATGTACACTTCTGTAAGGGACTTATAACTATTCTTCCTCTTTCAATTTTTGTCACAGTATATAACACTGAAGCTTCTTAGCTAAATTAGAAAGTCCCTACATTGTCTCTCTGGGTCCAACTCTTGAGATTCTTCCTCCAAAATAGTTCAATTCAGGCCATGATAATTACTCATTCATAACTATCTCTTGATTTCTCCTCATTTAAACATTACACATACCCCTTTGCCTTGCCCTTTACCATTTCTACCATTTGCCAAACTACTTCTAATCCTTTAAATACTAGCACAAATACTAGTAAATACTAGTACAAATAAATTCCTTCAGATTCTGTTCCAAAACATTGTATATGCTTTGTCCCCAATGAGCTGATCATAATTTTACACTTCTATTAAAGCCTATCATAATTTTATACTTGTATTATCCCATTCTATTATAATTGCTTGCATAAATCATATGCTCCTAGGCCATATGCTCCTTAAAACAGGGGCTGGGTCTCATTTTCTTTTATCTCAAAGCCTGATACAGAATGTATTCAATAAATATTTTTGTATTAGTGAATGAACAAAAGACTATGCAATGCTTGATAAGCCATTCATTCAAAAATTTGTATTTCATTTCAAAATCTGAATATTTTTACACTTTTGCGTTTATAGTATCATCCCTCTTTTTTTTAAAGTTTATTTATTTTGAGAGAGAGAGGGAGAGAGAACACATGCATGTGCAGGGGGAAGAACAGTGAGAGAGGGCAAGAATCCCAAGCAGGTTCTGTGCTGTCAATGCAGAGTCCAACACAGGACTTGATCCCAAAAACCATGCGATCACTACCTAAGCCGAAGTAAAGAGTCAGACACTTAACCAACTGAGCCACCCAGGCACCCTGATATGCTATCATCTTTCAAAGATGGCTTTTTATGGTAGAGAATGTAGAAGTAGTGAATATTTTTTCTCTAACATCCATCAAATACGATGAAATTCTCTCTATATTTAATCATCTTAATACTCATTAGAGTTAGTTGAAATCTGGCATATTCCTCTAAATTAAACTATTAAAATGTCAAAAGTTTGTATGATCAAATAAACTGAAATAGATTAACAAAACTTAAGACACTGGAAATATCAGTTGTTACCAAATAAAGGTATCAGATTTAATAATCACTAGAGCCTTTCCAACTGCACCCACCTAATCTAGGCCTATCCTTTGTTTTAAATAATGGCCACACTACACTAGCATTTCTAGAAAAGAAAAATGTTCTCCCTTATCTCATTTTCTCAATTTGTGTATACATAAGTGTGTACCATTGAACCTTTGTAACATACATTCATTCATTTATTTGTTTATTTAAAGTTTATTTATTTTGAGAGGCAGAGTATGAGCAGGGAAGGGGCACAGAGAGAGGGAGAGACAGAACCCCAAGCAGGCTCTGTGCTGTCAGCACAGAGCCCGATGTGGAGCTCAATCCCATGAAACGATGAGATCATGACCTGAGCTGAGATCAAGAGTTGGATGCTTAATCAGTTGAACCACCCAGGTGCCCCTGCAATATTTATTTTTCCATAGAGAGCTTTTATAAAATTCTAAACTGTGCTTACACAGCTCTCTGATTACATTTGTATGCAAACACTTACTGAGTTGCACTGTAATTTGTCTATTAATATATGTCTCCCCAACTAGACTCTGAGCTCAAGGACAGGTACCAACTTACTCCTCCTTTAATCTCCAGCACAGAGAAGCAGTGCAGCATGTGGTCAGTACAAATGTGACAAATAAACTGGGGAGCACAAGATATAATAAGATCAAAGAAAAACCTTGAAAAAAATTTTTGAATAGAAACCACTAGTTGTGATCACCATACTTTCATGATTTGAATATGAATGAAATATCCTATATAGCTTAGGCTCCCAAGCTACAAAATAAAACATTCCATCATCTTCAAAGGAATCTGACAAGTGGGCTTCACACTCAAAAAGCAGAAATCCCTCCAGTTTGGGTCAGTGGCAATCATGCCCTGAAAATCAGAACTCAAATTTACAAAGTCTGTCATCAAATCCACTTTTCCTTCTGAACATTTCACAAACATTAGAGTATACCGAAGATTTTAAAACTATTTCTTTGCACCAGCAAATGTAAAGCAGCATACTGATGTTCTACAAAACTCGTAGGTCTCAAGAGTTTCCAGGAGCTTCTCTGAATTGCTATTCCACTTAACTATGCATCAAGAATATTCTTACAGGATTGGAATTGTGGAATACAGTTAAAACAATTAGCCTCTTGAGATTTAAAAAAAAAAAAAAAGACAAATGATAAATAACAAGGGTGGACCAATAAGTCCTAAAAGAAATTATTAAACTATATTCAGTCACCACAATGACATCACCAAGTGTCAATGCATGGAAAAAAAAAAAAAAAAAAACATAGAGGGAAATGTACATTCAGCTATGACAACTTTTTCTATATTTCTTTTAACAACCAATCACTAATAATAAAGCGAATTTTCCTACCACCAAATCATATGTTCATTCTTTTTTCAATCATTGAACAGCTTTTGTTGAGCACCTACTATGTGCTAAGCACTATCTAGATACTAAAAATAAAACAAATCTTTTCCCTTCTTTTCCTCATAGAATTTACTATTTAATAGGGGACATAAAAAATTTAAAAAAAAAATAAATCATTGGGGTGCCTGGGTGGCTCAGTCGGTTAAGCATCCGACTTCAGCCCGGGTCACGATCTCGCGGTCCGTGAGTTCGAGCCCCACGTCAGGCTCTGGGCTGTTGGCTCAGAGCCTGGAGCCTGCTTCTGATTCTGTGTCTCCCTCTCTCTCTGCCCCTCCCCCGTTCATGCTCTGTCTCCCTCTGTCCCAAAAATAAATAAACGTTAAAAAATAAAAAAGAAAAAAGAAAATAAGTCATCAATATAGAGACTTAAAGTAGTTCATCTCTAAAACCAATTTATATTAGGAAGTATATTCTTTGACTTGGCCACCTAGTTCTAATGTAGTTAAATGCAATTAGAAAATTAGCAGAAAGTCATCATGGAATTGGAAAAAAATCATCATGGAATAAAGTCTAACTTCTTTTTTTTTAAGGTTATTATCATGTTGCTATTTTATTTTTAAATGTTTATTTAATTTTGAGAGAGAAAGAGCACAAGTAGGGGAGAAGCAGAGAGAGAGAGAGGAAGACATAGAACCTGAAGCAGGCTCCAGGCTCTGAGTTATCAGCGCAGAGCCCGAAGGGGGCTTGAACTCACGAACTGTGAGATCATGACCTGAGCAGAAGTCGGATGCTTAACTGACTGAGCCACGCAGGCCCCCCTGAAGTCTAACCTCTAAAGTAAAATAAAAATAAGAAAATTGAAAAAAGGAAATGTTGACATAAAATAGGAAGAAGGACCTAATTTCCAATATATAAATTTCTCTGCCATGCTTGTACAGGTGTAATATAGAGTACTTTTTCCAAAAAAATCATGGAAAATGTGGAAACCCTATTTTCTGATACATCACTCCTTTGATTTTAAGCTATGATCCACATTGTACATTTAAGACCAACTTCATACAACTACAAAATCTTAAGCTCAGGGCTTACTTTGCCATTATTACTTATAAATGGGAACAAGAACAGCTAATAATTGATTAAAACAAATGGGGACTGGTCATGACTACCTTCAAAATCATATAGAAATCAAAAATTTTCTCAATATATCTGGGTATAAGCCACACATGAAGGTGAAATTCTATCTTAATGTTATGTGATACCTCATGTAAGGAGCTTGGAAACCACTACTCAGTCTGAACAAGTAAAATGCTGAATAGACTGAAAAATGAACAACTTTTCTTGGATCTGCAAAACAGGGGAGGACACAGGAAAAACCACTGCCCTCACGACTGGGAAGACAGATGAATACAAGGAATTGTGGGTTACTGGGCACACACTAAAGAGCAGAAACCACCTCTCACCACCCACTGCTGGGGTAGGGAGACTGGAACTGTAATTGATGAACCGCTGGAGGCTCAGTGTAGACAACTTTAAGAGTTAAAAGCCCCAGGGGGAACCCAGTCATGGGGTCAATATTGTGAGATTTACCCCCAGAAGCTCAACTAGGTTCACTGTAAATATGGAATAAAAACTACTCCTGCTTCTTACAGAGGAGAATTTTGAAAGAGCCAGAGCACTCTGCTCTTCTTAACAAAGGCCTGCCCTCAGAGGAAAATAGTTAACCAGAGCCTAACCTGCTCAGGTATCGTCGGAGACTAACTTAGAGAAAGGGAAATACTCAAGTCCAGCCGACTCTGGCCACTCTGACCCAAGTAAGCAAGGAGAGAAAACTAAGAAACTCTTGTGAAGTTCACAGTCCAGAGGCACAGGCTCACTAAAAGACTGAGACCTGATCACAAAACTGTACAACGCTTCAGGAATAAAAGTTTTTTTCTATATTTAGATCAACATAAGTTTTCTATATTTAAAAGTATAGAACGCTTCTCCTCCCCCACACCTTACCACATTACTAAAGTCCTGTTTACAGCAGTTCCTTTTACCCAGTATCAAGTCTGGTTATTAAGAAAAAATTCCTAATAAAAGGCAAAAAAGACAATTTAAAGAGACAGAGCAAACATCAGAATCAGACATGGCAGGGGTGTTGAAATGGTGAGACCAGGAATTTAAAGCAATGATGATTAATGTGCTGAGGGCTCTAATGGACAAAGTAAACATCACACAAAAACAGATGGGGACTGTAAGCAGAGAGATGGGAACTTCAAGAAAGAACCAAAAAGAAATGCTAACTTAACATTGCTTTACTACACCAGCAAATGTGAGGATCGGTCAGAAATTGAACAACTTGGTAATCACATTCTAGTTATTCTACATACCCCTTTCTTCCTTGTAAATTCTCTGAGATATTTTGTCTATCAAATTTATTTTCTGGCTAAAAACTTCAATAAAGTTATTCATTTCCATGAACTCTTCTGGGCGGCTTTTTACTCCTCTCATTGACAGTGCAACAGCTCTGACTGTCTGCCCCATCCTGCTGAGTAATCCAGGCCCTTGTTTCTTGTGAGAAGAGAGCTCCTAGAAACAAACAAACAAACAATTAAATATTTGTGGTGAAGCAATATTCCCAACAAAAGGAAATGTAATTGGAAGGATGAAGATGATAAAAATGTTTCATAGACTTTTTTTCATGTAGTTTGAAGCAGGTGAATTTTATTGGGGTACAGTTCTTCCTCTATCTCCTTGATACTATTCCTTTTCAAAGTAGTCATGTAAAACATGTGCGCAGCTTTCCTCTCAGCATGGATCTTTAAAAGAATAAGGTTTAACAGCAGGAATTGTGCTTAAGGAGATACTGGGGAAGATGAGAGGACAATATGAGATGCAATCTATATTTTATAGCAGGGATTTAATAGAAAATGGTTGACAGAAGATCTCTTAGGGTCTAAACTGCTCCCTGAAAAAAAAAGGAAAATTTTATTAATTCTTTAGTTATAATAATAGCTAGCATATATTGAGAGCTTCTAGGCACTACACACACACACACACACACACACACACACACACACACACACACACACACGTAAACTCACCATAACACTTTGAGGTAGGTTCTACTATGATCCTCATTTTACAGAAGAAAATACAAGCACAGCAAAGTTAAGGAGATTGCTCAAAGTCCAGGTGAAATTAAGTTATGGACAAGGATTGATCTGATTCCAGAGGCTTCACTGCTAAGCACTAGCCAGCTCTGTCTTCTTAATGTCACTATAAAAGTTTGTAAATAGATACTCCCTGACCATAACTCTCCAACCGAGTGAAGTAGGTAAACTGTGACACTACCTCCACTGGCTGGCTGGCTGTAGAGAAATATTTTTAATAATATATGTAACTAGCTCTTTCATAGTTAATCTGGGAGGGAGGAGTACAGATGAGCAAAATAGAAGAACCACTATAAAAGGATACACCACACAAAAGTAACCCTTTAGAAGTACAGCGTATTAAAAAAGAACACCAAGAAGAAGACCACATGACTCTGGCGATGGTTATAGCACTCGTTGAAATATAGGTTTGGGATCAAATAAAAGGTTACTCACAAGAAACAACAAAAAAGAATCTATAAATAATAATGCCGACTACCAAATCCACAGATAAAAATATTATATATTATTTATCCAAATATTAAATAATATATTATCTTTCTCCAGATTTACTTTCCTACAGGTCTTACACAAAATAATACATATAAAGTAAACCTGTTTATTTCCTAGGCAGCATGATTTTATGTGTATATAATAACGGATGTCACCCTTGACCAGGTAACACATCTATCCGGGAGTGCTACAGCATCACTTGATAGAGTAAACATTATCAGAGAGAGCATAAGTCACAACTGGCAAGCTATTACTGAGAACTGACTATAGAGAATGCTTCCAGCAGCTTCTAAGGTTCTGGAGTCAGGCCACAAATTCATTTCACATAAGTCTCAAAGGACTTCCAAATAGCAGTACTATTTGTCAAGATTGAGATGAACCACTTTCTAGCTTCTATCACTTTGGCAACAACTGAGAGATACAAAACTCAACATGAGTCAGTAATCATTTAATACTGACCATGTTTCCTATCCATTTTCTTTCTTGGTGAGTTATATTTTCATAGGTGAAAAGAAAAAAGAAGAGCATATAAATTTTCTGCATTAGAAATAGATTCACTCTTCCCATTAGGTGATTGAAAGAAAAAATAAGAAAATTGTATTATCTATTTGCCTATCCATCCAACCATCTATCCATTTAATAAAGACTTTTATCCTAACTTGAATAGTCCTAACCCATTTTAAAAGTATATTGTATATGTTCAGTATTGGCTAAGTATGCAAGGAGTACCCTGACATTTAAAAAAAATTCAAATACCAAAAGAAATATGAATATGTGTATGTGAGGAAGATAGAAGATGTCTGTAACGTTTATATGTAGATTTGACAGAGTTAAATCTTAAATCTGAAGAATACCTCTCCAGTGTTTGATAATCCATCTTAATTCAAGGACAGTGCTGACGAATTCATAAATGAAAACCAGAGGAAGCATACAACCAATATACATAAAGACACTAAAGGATTATATGAGTATAAATCAAATTTCTTTACCCAAGCTTGTGCAGTAAGAAATACTTTGAAGTCTTCATTAAACGTTAGAGTCGGGTGATCAGCAATTCGGTTCAGGAACTTATGCAGCGCCTTCCTTCGTGTTTCAATGAAGTCATCATTAAAGCGTTCCACCATACCTTTCACGATAAACTTCTCAGGCAATGGCTGAGGCAAAAAAGTTTTAAAAGGATCTGAGCATTATGTGGCATGGGATTATAAGGAATTCTACACTCTTCCTTTTTGGAAGACTATTTGAGCTTACATTCATTTCTTATAAAAATAATTTTTCAAAATTCACACTAGAACAAAAACCTGCAAAATCTTAACATATTAGAATAGTTTAGAAAAACAAATCTGGGGGCGCCTGGGTGGCTCAGTTGGTTAAGCATCCCACACTTGATTTCGGCTCAGGTCATAAACCCATGGTTCGTGTCCGGCGTGGAACGTGGGCCTCTCTCTCCCTCTGCCCCTCCCCTGCTCACTCACTCTCTCTCTCTCAAAATAAATAAACATTAAAAAAAGAAAAAAGAAAGAAAAAGAAATCTGTTACATAGATGGAAAGTTTAAAAGCAAAGGTTTCTGGATAAATGAATTACACTGATTTAAAAGTCTGACATTAGTTATAAGCATTCTAATGATTCACAAGACAAAATGGTAGCTACTCTATGGGAAAAATATGTAGACTTACTGGAATAATCAGAGTGGGGTGTGCTTCTTCAAGTTTTCCTTTCAACCAAAGGAAATCTTGATAACGTCTCCTAACTTCAAATTCGCTGGAGTCAAATTCCCCACGAGATGTCTGAAGAAAGTAGGAAAAAATAACGACACATGCAATATAAGACAGAAGACATTTGCCTAATGTTATTTTAGATATGCTGAAATAAATGGGTCTCTAAGAAAAATTAACAAATTCTAATTATTCAGTGTTTGTCAGCCTGTACTTTTTTTGCAGTCATCAATTCATATAGCAGATGAAACAAAGCAAACTTTCCAGTATTTCCAGAAAGAAAGCAAACATCATGCTCAAATTTAAAATCCAAACTGAAAAATCTGTCTTAGAGCAGCCATCTGCCTTCCACAAGATTTTAACTACTATTATATTTGGCATGACTTTCTTGCTAACAAGAAAGTGTGTTCTGAATTTAGGTTTCAAATATATTTTTTCTCAAGATGATTAGAATTCAGAATTTGAGGAAAGTCCTATTTTTGTAATTTGGAAAATAACCTGAACATAACTGAGAAAAAATGTTTTCCTGGAATTTGCTCAAATGAATTGCTTTGGTAAAATTTGCTTTTAGTATATGAAAATTCTAACATTTTACAGAGTGATTTTACCACTGTTTAAAAAATGTTATTAATGAAGATTTGATGTGAAAAGAAAATCTTCCTGTCATTTCTCAAGGGATTTTGAGTTATATGCCTAAACTCCTAAAAATTAAGCAAATAAATTAAAATATCTGTTCTCAACAAACCAAAAATCTATGCCAACACATATGACAAAAATAACATGGATACAATATCAACCTCATTTCCACTGCCTGAATCCCAAGCCAAAAAAACAAAAACAAAAACAAAAAACATTATCTGATGCACACTCACTCCCACCAATATCTTATTAACTAAATTTTTGCATATTAAAAATTATAGAATGATATGAGGGTGAAATTTTCCTGGAGGAATAATGATGGAATAACACATTGCATACATATTTTGCACTCACCCAAAATATCAATCATCCACACAGATGAATGCAATTATAAAATTAAGTAGTTCAAGTCATAGATGCAATCTTAATTGTCTTGAAATAAGGTTCATAAAAGTTATTCTTTCCAAGGCTTATTCTTTTACAATGAATGTTTATAATACCATACAATATATTTTATCAAAACATTTCCTTTTTAGTGGGAAAAAGTGGAGGTAAATGATATGCAGAAGTCTAAGGAACTAAATGTTCACAAAACACTCTGAAATCTTAACTATGGGTACAAGTTATGGAAATGGTAAAAATAGGAAAACTAAATCTAGTAGAAACACAGTTTAACAACATATATATGAGTTGGTATGTGTACATATACATGCAAATACACACACATGCATACATATATACGCACACAAAACATGGTTTATAATCACTCATTAAACTTTACTTACTGAACACCTTCTTGTACCAGCCACATATGTATAGGTTTACCACCAATTTCCAAAAGTATAAATTGGCATAACCAATACTAAAATACTCAAAAATTGGGCAGTTCAGAGCTTTATATGTCCTGGAGAATTTTCAACACTTTAAGTAGAATAATCTGATAAAAATTCCAGCAAGAGGAAGATGTAAAATCAAGTCAAATTGGTTGATTCTGTCCGCATCACTGTGTCTTTGACTTAAAAGAGTTTTCTAACATACTGCAGTAACACAGGAAGAAAACAGAAGATGTACAAATAATGCCTCTAATACAGAATCGTTTTCCATGGAAGCTATATCGTAAATGGTCTTTAATTTTTCATGTCTGACCATAAAAGCTTGGGTAGTTGAAGTTTAGGACTAATGGACTTATGTGATCTACACCCCAAAATGCACTCATTCAACAAACACTGACCTTTGGTCAAGGGCAGTTACTCTAGGCTCTGAGGACTTAGAAAGCTGTTTTTGAGGGAAAATGAATTTTACAATCAGGAATATACTTTAATCCCTACTCCACGCTGGCAGGCATTTATGGGTTTGTCTTCATGATGTGGATGTGAGAGAGAAGACACTCGTTAAATCTCGAAGCTCTTGTTTCTATATGTAGCAAAGGAAAGCACATCTCGATCTCCAAAAGAAAAAATACTTCTTTAGAATAGTCACTTCAGATATTTTAACCTGGAGAATAAAGGGCAATTTCTCATAAGGAGAACAGATGCTAGGAACATGGGCTTCCGCATACAATCATTTACAGCCAGGCCATTCTTAAGTATTCTTAAGTAGGAGATTGTCAGTGCACATATGTGCACATGTATATGTGCATTTATCCATATAATCTTAATGTCTATAAATGTAAATTTTAATAAAACTAAAACTTTCTCAGGGAAGCCACCTCTTAACCTCCACATTAGATGGGGTGCTCATGCTCATAAAATCCTCTATTTTTCTCTCATAGCATTTATAACTATAATTAAATAATTAAGCATGTAATTGTTTAACATCCATCACCCCCCTAGATTGAGAGCTCCATGAAGGCAGAGGGTATGTCTGTCTTGTTTGCTGGTGTAATCTCAATATACACACACAGTACCTGGGACATAATTGGCACTCAGCAAAACTTCACTGAATATATGAGAGAGTGAATAAATGATAAAAAGTGATTAACAAATCAGGACACTTGGGTGGCTCAGTCAGTTAAGCAGCCGACTTTGGCTCAGGTCATGATCCTCATGACCTCAGTGATGAGTTCGAGCCCCATTTCAGGCTCTGTGCTGACAGCTTGGAGTCTAGAGCCTGTTTTGGTTTTTGTGTCTCCCTATCTCTCTGCCCCTCCCCTCCTTGCACTCTCTCTCTCTCTCTCTCAAAAATGAATATTTAAAAAAATTTAAAAAGTGATTAACAAAAAAAAGACTATATTATACATCCACAAAATGTTTATATATTTGTATCTGCAATGCATATTTTAGTATATGTAGGCATAGTCCATATATTGGATGCAGTAAAAATAATCAAAGTAGAACAAAGGGACTTTTTCATAACAGTGAAACTGAAAGGCAGTGTGTCATAACCATAAAGAGATGCACAAAAGTATAACAGAAAACACGCATAGTGTGAAAGTAAATGGTCTGGATTTAAATCCCAGCTCAGGTAATCACTATAGTGTGTAACCTTTGGCAACTTACTGAGCTTCGATGTCCTCATGCACAAAATGGGGGTAAATCATAACATCTAGGTCCTAGGATCATTGTTAGACTTTAAACAAGTGAATATGCATAAAGCGGTCAGAACATTGCCTGGCCCAAAGTAATCATACAATAAATGTTAGTTAAACACACTGTAATATTAACAATATTTACTACTACTACTACTACTATTGCTGCTGCTGCTATAAGGGCAGTACATCATTTAAAATATGGTGTAAATACGGATATTATATGTCTGTGATTAGAGTAAAATTCACAGGGTAGCTTATAAAAACAGTGTCTTTCTAAAAGAAACAAATAATGATGGGAAAATAATTCAGCTACACAAATTCTTTGCCAGGAAGGATGATGACAATGGATGCTTTTAATTAAAATAGTAATACCAGGAGAAATCTGGTCCTATTTTTAGCAATATGTCTGTATAAACACATTAAATATTCACAACAACCCTCCAAGCATAGTACTGTTATCTTATTTACAACTGCGGAAACTAAGCATAGAGAGGTTAATTAAATTGCCCAAAAGACATAGCAAGAAAGGGGAGTAATCAAGATTGAATTCCATGCTATCTTGTTCTACAACCTTTTGATAGGAGTATGATACTATAAATTTCTTCACTCACCCATTGACCAAAAAGTTAAATTGCTTACTCACTATATCCTAAGAATTGTGTTTGGAAATGTGGATAACTGAAGATATAACTACCTTCCTTGAGAAGCTCACATACTTGTTGTGAATAAAATAAACACACAGTTATCTACTCACATACAGGTAGGTGGCAATTACTGAAGACTTATTATGTGTCAGGCATTTTGCTAAGTGTTATATGTTGATAACCAATCCTAAATCAATTCTTACAGCAACTCTACAGAACCAGGTTTGATTGTCATTTCCATTTTTTAGAGTAAAAAAAAAACAACAAAAACCTTGAGGCTTACAAGGATTAAATATAGGCTTAAAATTTCTTTGCTATACTGACTCCAGTGTTTTACATCCTTTAAGAATTCAATTAGAACAGCATGAGAAAACAGAAGAAAGAAAGAGGCTTCCAGCCTACAGATTCAGGGGGCAGGGCCATGGCATGCATTATCTCCAGTTGTGTCTTGGAAAATAAACATTAGTTCTTCTGTTTAGAAGAGGAAGGACATAACAGAGAGTAGGAAAAGTATATGCAAAGTCATGAGAATAAGAAATACCCTAGGGTATTCAGGTAACAAAAATAGGTCTAGATGAGTGGAGGGCAGGGGTATTAAAAATGGGGAGTTAAAGAGAGTAGTCTTACAGGAGTAGGTTAGCATCAGACTGAGAAATTCTTGATATGTCATACAAAGGAATTTGCACTTTGTTCTGTAGGAAATGAGGAACCCAGAAGGGTTTTAAGAACCTGAGTGAAGAGATCAAATACATGCACTTTTTAAGACACATAACTAGAAGTGGTGTAGAATTTGCACTGGGAGAAGTGATTATAGGAAGATGGTCCAAAACCTTCTCAGCTACAAAAGGGATGTAGGGTGTCACCTCAAAAAGAGAATACTATATTTTATGAATATAATTGCTAAAGGTTGCTATTACATGAAGGATTTTAAAAAACAGTTACTTGACTTGGTTGTTTTATTCTGGCAGAAGTAACTCTCTTTTTGCAGAGACTTACCCTAGGATCAAGGAGAGATTTTGATTCTACATTTACTCTGCATTTGAATTAGTGGACAACTAGCAGTATCTTATACATAAGATAAAGTGGCCACTGGCTCTTATTTGGAAAGAAAATGAAATTATATTTTGTAATCTTCAGAAAAAAGTATCACATCATGTTGTTAACTAGTTTTCTTTATTAGCAACCTGAAGCTCTTCTTTTCTAAAGACATTTCTTTATATTTTTTAAATTAAAAACAAAATGTTCCTGTTTAAAAAAAAATTAATGCTTATTTATTTTTGAGAGAGAGAGACAGAGACAGAGAACAAGCCAGGAAGGACAGAGAGAGAGGGAGACAGAATCTGAAGCAGGCTCCAGGTTCCGAGCTGTCAGCACAGAGGCCAAGACAGGGCTCAAACTCACAAGCTTTGAGATCATGACCTGAGCCGAAGTTGGATGCTCAACTGACTAAGCCACCCAGGTGCCCTAAATGTTCCTGTTTCAACATGCACCACTGCTAAAAACAATGAGTGACTGCGGTGCCTGGGTGGCCCAGGGGGTTGAGCGTCTGACTTCAGCTCAGGTCATGATCTCATTGGTCATGAGTTCAGGTCCCATATTAGGCTCTCTGCTGTCAGCCCAGAGCCCACTTCAGATCCTCTGTCCTCCTCTCTCTGCCCTTACCCCACTTTCTCACATGTGCACACGTGCTCTCTCTCCCCCCTCTCAAAAGTGAATAAACGTTAAAAAAAAAAATGAGTGACCATATGTGGAATTTGAGAAACTCAACAGATGAACAAAGGGGAAGGGAAGGAAAAATAAGATAAAAACAGAGAGGGAGGCAAACTATAAGAGACTCTTAAATACAGAGAGCAAACTGAGTGCTAATGGAAGGGAGGTGGGTGGGGGGATGGATTAAATGAGTGATGGGCTTTAAGGACGGCACTTTTGAGATGAGCACTGGGTGTCATATGTAAGAGATGAATCAGAGGGTTCTACTCCTGAAGCCAAGACTACACTGTATGTTACCTAATTTGAATTTAAATTTAAAAAAAAAGTGTTGAAATTTGAATTTCACTGATTTCATACAGAACAAGTACAGATTAGATGCAACATCTTACCAAAAGTTCAGAGAACAACTGATTCAAGAAGGTGCTCATTAAAGATTTACCTTAGTAATAATCCTGTAAGTAATGAAAGTTTCAATTGTGGTAACATGGCTTTCAGGTTCATCAACTGTAATGAAAAGATCTTTCAAATCTGGCTCATCTTCAAACTTGATTTGGTTAATCATTGATAGAGGGGACGTTGGCATCATAGGGCTGAAGGAATTCATGTCCATCAACGAGGCATCCTAAGAAATAAAACACATTAAAAAATTAACATCTATGGAAGAAACAATTTAAAATCCTGTTTTTCTTAGGCACAATGAGTACTAATGAAATATGTCAAGAACAAAAAGGATAATTGGGTTCCTGGTTAAATATGGTATGTCAAACATGTATTTTTATCTCTGCTTCCTCTTAAAATCCCACTATAAAAATGACAACAAAGAAATAAACAAATTAAAGCAAACTAAGACAAAAAGGCATAAAAGACATAAACCCTCGAGGCAAAAAAAGAGGGAGACAGAGAGAGATGAAGCAAACAAAAGCTACTACTTTTTGGAAACTAGAAATCTGACTGAGGGGTAACTGAAATAGCAGTGCAAAGAAAGCTGAACAGTAAACCTAGGAGTTAATGGTAAACCTAGAAGGCATGTTTTTAAGACAGAATCCCAGAGAGACTTAAGAATTACAGGTACCAGAAACCCATGGACACAGAGTGCTGAGAGAGCTAAAACCAGAGGACTGGTTGAGAAGCTAATAAAACAAGAGAGTCAGTACCTTAGATTCCCTCACCTACCCCAAGCCACCGGGTGACATTTCTTCCCCAGTTTTGCAAAAAAGTGGAAGTTTACTTTCAGAAATGTCTCTGAAAAGGGTGCCAGGCAGAAGGGAGGAAGAGATAGCAAAGAAAAGTCCTACATACGAGATGGGAAGATAGCCAACTCTCTCCCCTCATCTGGCCCTATGAATTCTGGCATCAATGCACAAAATTCCACCCAGTGGTTGGAGGGTTCCTCTCTTAGCTTGCCATTCCAAGAAAAAAGACTAACAGTTGCAGTCCCTGATGAGTGAGCCAGGTCTCTGCATAATCACCCTGCTCTGAAGCCCTTACCGTACATGATGAATATCTACTCCGCTTTTTATTACCTGATGTAGAAACTATGTAGAAACTATGAAATATCTAAATATGCGAAAAGCCTCTGATATGAAAGAAAGATTCACAAACACAAGACAGGAAGCAGTTAGAGAACAGAATGCTTAAAAAAAATGGATGAAATCATCAGAGATAAGAATGATATCAAATTCATGAATAAAAACAGGAGTTATATTGTTAAAAAATTCAGAAAACAGCAGCAAGACAATAAAAAAGGAGGCTCATGAAAATTGAAATATGATAATAGGATAACAACTCAACAGGAAGTTTGAAAGATAGAACTCAAGAACTAAGTTGAATTAAAAGGACAAAAGATGGAAAGGAGAAGGAAGTGTTTTTAAAAATTAAGGGATCCAGGCAGGTAGTGCCTGAATAGAACAAATTCCATAAAATGAAGAGGAAAATGTGCTTTGAACTGAAGTGTTTCCAGGTTGATAGGGCTTTTCCTGCCTCCTCAAAATGAATGGGGGCAGTGGTGGGGTCGGAAGTGCTCCTGCAATTACCATGACATTGCATAATACAGGTTAGCTTCCAGAGAGAATATAAACAGGTAAAATACAACAGAAATCTCAGGAATCAGAATGGCTCCAGATTTCTCAATGGTAACACGGGACACTAAATGGCAATCAAATATCTTCCAAATTTTGAGAGGAGAATATCTTCTACCTAGAACTCTATATAGCCAAACAAATTGTCATTCAAGTATACAAGTAGATTAAAGTCATTTCAGATATAAAAGATTTCAAAAACTGATTTCCCATCCATTTATTCTTTGGAAGCTTCTTTAATTTTCCAAAATTATATGAAGGCATATAACAAGAGGAAATAGGATCTAAAAACAGGAGATTCAACAGAAAAGAGAACTACATGAAATTCCTTGGATGATCATGAAATTATGTTCCACGTTGACAGCTTTGCAGCAGAACTAAAGAACAACCTATACAGACTGGGTCAGGAAGACAGAGTCACCAGGGAGGCAGGGAGATGAACAGGGAAAAAGAGTAAGGGAAGAGAGGCAGGAAGGGAGGTGGATAGAGAGAAAGAGACAGGGGAGTGAGCAAAGGAAGGAGGAAAAAAAAAGAGAGGGAAGGAAGGAAGGAAGGAAGGAAGGAAGGAAGGAAGGAAGGAAGGAAGGAAAAAGGGAAGGGAGGGGAGAGGAGAGGAGAGGGGGGGGAGAATGGGAGGGAGTGGAAGAAGGAAGGAAGGAAGGAAGGAAGGAAGGAAGGAAGGAAGGAAGGAAGGAAGGGAGGGAGGGAGGGAGGGAGGGAGGGAGGAAGGAAGGAAGGAAGGAAGGAAGGAAGGAAGGGAGGGAAAGGAAAGGAAGGCAGGTGACAGAGTACCGATATGTTTAAACATGACAGGAAGCATGCCATGTTAGATATTGTAGATGAATTGTGATGGGTGCAAAGAAAGCCAAGATGGAAAGAATGCAAGAGAAGTAGAAAGGAAGGGATAGAGAAAATGAATGAATGAAGGAATAATGAATGGTGAACTCTCAAGAAAACAAAAGGTGTACAAGAATTAAAATGTAATCATAGTTCACTCTATGGCCTTGACTTTGAATAAAAATAAATTGTTCTTAATTTTGAATTTAACTAAAAATGGTGATACAATTATACTTATGGTCAGAAGAAAAAATATATATACTGTATATGTTTGAGGGGAAGAGACATTGCCTATAAAATAGCTTCAAAAATGCAATTACTATGATGGGAAAAAAGGAAGATGAGCAACTATTCCAGACTGAAGACCAAAGAGACATAATAGCTAAACACAACATGTGATCTTGAACTGGATTCTGTACCAAAGGAGGAGAACCTTTGTTTTTTTCTTTCTGAACTGTTATTGGGACAACTGGAGAAATGTGAAAGGATCTGTGGATGGGAATGTGGTATTGTGTCAGTATGGTTTCCTGATTTGTATATGCATACTGTGATTAAGTAGGAGAGTGTCCCTGTTTTTTTTTTTTTTTTTTTAAATACACACAGATCTATTTAGGAGTAATGAAACAGCAAGTCTCCAATGTACTCAATTTAGCATACAGACAGATAAAGCAAAAGTTGTGAAATGGCAATAATTGGGAAATCTAGTTTCTTTGTGATATTCTTGCAACTTTTCTCCCAGTTTGAAATTATTTCAAAATAAAAAAGTATATTTATAGTTTTTAAAAGTCAAATAATTCTACAGAGTTTAAAATAAAACAAGACAAATTAAAAATTAAAAAGCAGCTTCTTCTTCTCCAGAATTGCTATTCCCATGTCATGCTTCTCAGAAGCAAATGCAGAACTCTATTTGCTGTTCTTTTTCCTTGTTACATTTCTTATTTCAAAATAATATACGTATTGCTTTTTTTTTTTTTCAATTTTGACATTATCAGTAGGTTTCCTACCAAGGAGAATAAAGAGTATTTATTTACTTAATTATGTGAGTATAGACTCACAATTCCTATGTTACTCAATGGGTTGTAATCCATAAATACTGTAATTTATTTTGATGTTGTAAGTATCCAAACCTGCCTAGTGGGAGCTCCTTAATGCTGGCACCTCTGTGTTTTTGATATGTCTTCATTATTCCAGAGCACTTTATATAACATAACTTGGCAAAATAAGATGTTTCAGGTTTACCTTATATTTTCCCTGACCCAGTTATAGAATCAGATATTTCTCCAAGGAGCTCTGGTTCCTTTTAGAGGAAATTGGAATTTGGAAACCAAGATATGAATGATAGGAAATGTATGTATAACACACACACACACACACACACACACACATGCAGATACACATCTGGATGTAGATATATACAGATCGATAGAAATATAAATAGATATTAAATCCTATGAGTTCACACTGATACCTCCAATTACAATTTGACACCATTTGACTTTTCCAGCCTCCCCTCTTCCCATATTTGTAACTCTTCTCCAGCAGAGAGAAGCCTGGCTCCCATTATCCTGAAGATATTTACTTATATGCTCAATCTTCCTACCTGTAACTAATCTCCTATCCAGGCCAGCTGTCTTCTCAGACCTGACCACATAAGCCAAGGCAGCCTATATTCACTCACAACCACACTGGATCCCTCCTCAGCCCCAATCCTACTGGCTACTTCCTTGGACATGCTGGTTGTTTCCTGAGGCATCATTTTTTTTTTTTAATGTTTATTTATTTTTGAGAGAGAGAGAGACAGAGTATGAGCTGGGGGAGGGGCAGGGAGAGAAGGAGACACAGAATCCAAAGCAGGCTCCAGGCTCTGAGCTGTCAGCACAGAGCCCGACATGGGGCTCGAACTCGCAAGCTGTGAGATCATGACCTGAGCTGAAGTTGGAAGTTTAACCAACTGAGCCACCCAGGTGCCCCATCCTCAGGCATCATTTTTAAAGAAAGGGAAGGGAAGGCTGGATGTTATTTTTTTAACAAAAAATTTTAAATGAAACCAAAGGATAATATGCAGTAAATGTTAAATACATCTTTTCATATGTAAAGATAAAACTAACAGTATCAATATGACATCTGAGTTATTTCTTCAGTAGTATATAATGATGTTTCCAACTCTATACTTTTTCTTTTAAATACAACTCTTAGTCTCTAAAATTAAGAATCCAGATTTCAGAATCAAAAATTTTGTCTTTTGTTACGTTATGAACAGACTAAAGTTAACCAACACACGTAGAGATGAATTCTGCAATCAAGTCCATCAAACTTAGCAACAGAGTTGGCCAGTCCTAGGCAGAAAAACAAAACAAAACAAAACAAAACAAAACAAAACAAAACTACATTACATTACATTACATTACATTACATTACATTACATTACATTACATTACAAAGGAGGCCAAAAACTAGGTTCTAGTTCTTTCTCTGACACTGACTAACCAGGTAACTTTGAACAATTAATTCAGCCTTTCAAGGTTAAATTGAGGAGATGGAGCTAAAAATCTGCAAAATCTCTCCCACCTCAAAGGCTAAAATAATACAACTTCTAAATCCATTAATATAGGAAATTGTAGCAGATCCTGACATTTTAAGAGAAGGAACTTTCTTGCAGTACTAGGAATGAAAAAAGATTGAAATCATAACATGGACTTATTTTTCCCCTCAAAACAAATCAACTTAAATCCTTTGGAAGCATCAGTTACATCCAGAGCCCTGTTCTCAAGGCTCTTTCCACACAAAAAGTTAGTTATGTGAACTACAATACAGCATTTGGTTAACCCCTCAACGCAATAATACAGGAGATATTAGGGTAAGACACACCAGGTGAAGAGATAAGAACAACAGTTGCTCAAATTAAGAACGTTCAGATTAGGGGCACTTGGGTGGCTCAGCTGGTTAAGCGTTGGACTTTGGCTCAGGTCACAATCTCACAGTTCATGGGTTCCAGCCCCACATCGGGATCTGTGCTGACAGCTTGGAGCTCAGAGCCTGCTTGGGATTCTGTGTCTCCCTCTCTCTGCCCCTCCTAAGCTTGCACTCTGTTTCTCTCTCCCTCTCTCTTTCAAAAATAAATACGCATTGAAAAATTAAAAAAAAAAGTTCAGGTTATTGTGATTACAAAATGATTTGTGAAAGGAAAAACATTGAGGTATGACTTAGACCAAGGAATAGAAGACAACTAAGACAATAAGTGGGTTAATCAGACACAGAAAAACAATAAATGTTTTGCAACAAAAGTTTAGCAAAATAAATTATGGTATATCCCTATGATAGGCTACCATAAAGTTTATCCATGTGATAGAATACAATAAAGTGATTAAAAGTAATGTTTTAGAAGTAACTTAGAATACAGTTGCTGGAAAAAGGTTCATAGTATGTTATTAAAAGAAAATAACTTAGAATTTGTGTACAGTTAGATTCTTATGTGTATATGTGTGTTTATGTGTGTGTGACAGAGAGGATAGGAGAAACAGAAAGTGAGAGAGTGAGAGAGAGAGAGAGATAGCACAAACTTACAAGCTATACCAAAAAAGTTAGCAGAAGTTATTTCAGGTGTTGGAATTGCTGTTGAGGTTAATATTTTTCTATGAGTTTCTATATTTCCAAATATTCTAAAATAAACATATGTGGAGAAAGATATTAAAATTGCTAGTGTCAACACTGTGCAAAATATGTTCAAAGACAGTAGGAACTACTGGAATAAGTTAAAACAGTTGTCTATGGCCATTGGGCAAAAAAAACTCGGATTATATTTGACTTCTTAACTCATCAATGCTGCATAATTAAATAGGAAATTTAAAATGTCTGGGATCACACTGGGCTTATCAAAATAAATTATGGAATGCTAACACAATGGAACACTAAACAGCCATTAAAAACATAATTTAGAGGTTCCAAATAAATGTGCCATCAGCATGCACAAAACTCTCTATATACAGTATATATCGAATACAGTATAGCCACTTCATTACTTAAGTACACGTTTTTGCAATCCAAAGAGGATTTTCGCTCACGTGGAAAAAGGGGAAAATAGTGTTCAGTAACTGTTCTGCAGCAAGCCCTCATAGAGGTAGTGTACATCCCAAGCAGTGAGGGTGGCGCCACCAAGCTCCTTCCCCAGGAACTACACTCAGCATTGTGGCGTCAAACTCCATGACTTTAACTGTGCCTATGTGCATCTGTGCTTTATCCCAATTTATTTTGTGCATCCTTTAGCAAAATGTATCTTAAGCTTTTGGAAAAGCCTAAGAGAGGTTGTGTTTTGGGTCTTGGAATGCTCAAAAACTTTCTCCATAATAGATTAATGGAAATTGCTCCTTTGCTTTATATCATTTTCGCTTACAAAAGGTTTCACAAGAATGCTCTACTTTGAGATAGTGGGGTGTGGGGGTGGGGGTAAAGGCTGTAGTAGCTTTTAAAGCTGACAAATTTTAATTTGATGAGCAAACGTACTTTAAATTTCCCTGACACTGCACACAACTGTGTGCTTTGGTATTCTTTGTAATCACCCTCTTAACTCACCACAACCCATTTCTTATACCTACTACATAATTTAGCATTCTATTTCTTTCTGCTTAAAATGCATCCTTTTGTAGAGTGGGAAAGATCTGCATGAATTTCCAAAGGCTCACAATTCCAGTGAGCATAGTGTGGTGTCAAAAATATGCTTCAATATCGAGCAGAGGAAGAAAATTACAGGCTGAAATTTAGCAACATCTAAGATTTCAGTAGAAGGATTTAAATTACTATGAATCACTCAAGAACATTCTTAAAACCTCAATAAAACTGACTATCCGAAGAGTTTTATATTCACTTCAAAAAAAAAGTTAAGAAAATATAATGACAATACTTAAAAGATTTACATTTGGACAGGAATAAGAGAAGAAAATAAGTGTTTGAGAAGATCCAAAGAAGCAATTAACCAAAAAAGCCCTCCATTTAACCTTTTGTAGTGGATGCTTTTCAGGGGAAATGGATCATTAAAATTTGTTCTTTATAAACAAAGGTCTCGCCCCCGCAATAATGTGGGCTCCTTTCTCCTGTTAGCTATCTCTTTCTCTCTCTCCACCCCCACCCCCAAACTTTATTTATACATTCATCTATTCTTAGCATTTAGATAGATGTCCATTATCTTATGATGTTTTGGACAATGAAAGTACATAATTTCATTTTCTTTCCTCAAGAGATAAAAGCAGAAGGGAACTTATCTGTGTGATAATTCTCTACTTCTTAAATTTTTTTTCAACGTTTTTTATTTATTTTGGGGACAGAGAGAGACAGAGCATGAACGGGGGAGGGGCAGAGAGAGAGGGAGACACAGAATCGGAAACAGGCTCCAGGCTCTGAGCCATCAGCCCAGAGCCTGACGCGGGGCTCGAACTCACGGACCGCGAGATCATGACCTGGCTGAAGTTGGACGCTTAACCGACTGCGCCACCCAGGCGTCCCTCTACTTCTTAAATAACATTGAATATCTTTCTTACAGCTAGCATAGTGAAAACACACACGTGCATGCACACATACCCCAAAAATCTTGGGATGATTTCAGGGTGAGATGTGAACATGTATAATAGTGAAGCCAAATTATTGCAAGAAGTCACTGTCTTTTACCCTTACTCCAAACCAACACATCCATCTAAAGAGAAACCACTTAAATGACTTTACTGAAATAAACAGACATTAGTTAGAATTGTGTTAACATGATATTGAAATGTATTGACACAATCACTTACCAACTAAGTATAAGTTTTCCTTGTTACTTTTTTTTTTTGTTTATTTATTTTTCAGAGAAAGAGAGAGAGAGCGTGACTGCATGCCCGTGAGTGGGGGAAGGGGCATAGAGAGGAAAGAGAGAATCCCAAGCAGGTTCTGCACTGCCAGCAAAGAGCCCGACGGGGTTTCCAACCCACTAACTGTGAGATCATGAGCTGAAACCAAGATATGGATGCTTAACTCACTGAGCCACCCAGGCACCCCTACTTTTGGTTTATTATAAGCATTGGTTATAGGTCAAATTGTGTCCTTCCAAAATTGACCTAACACCCCATACCTCAGAATGTGACCTTATTTGGAGACAGGGTCTTCATAGGGGATATCAAGTCAAAATGTGGTCATTGGGGTGGGTCCTGATGCAATATAACCAGTGTCTTTATAAGAAGGACAAATTTGGACACAGAGACATGTACAGAGGGAAGACAATGTTAAGGAACGCAAGGAGAAGACAGCCATCTACAAGTCAGGTTGAGAGGCCTGGAACAGATCCTTCCCTCATTGCCCTCAGAAGGAACCAACCCCCTTGACACCTTGATTCCAGACTTCTAGGTTCCAGAACTGTGAAAAAAATAAACGTCTCTTATTTCAGATACCTAATCTATGTACTCTGTTATGGCAGCCTAGCAAACTGACAGCATTCCTATACATAGAGTAGTACACAATAAAGATCTAAGGAAGGAAGCAAGGGTAGAAAAGAAGGAAGGAGTGATGATTACAGTATTTCATCCTTGCTCCATTCACTCATTTTCTTACAGGTTAACAAGCAACTCCAATAATTTCTGAGAAACGTTTTTGCCTCTCTCCTTTAATGCTCTCAGATGGTTTCAAAATTCTACTACTGAAATAAATAAAATATATAGCTGAAATTTAAAATAAACAATGGCTTGCCAATATTTGAATACTCAGGAGATAAATACTAAAGAAACAGGTTAAAAGGTTAGATATGACCTTCCTAAGAGTTGTCCTTCCTCTCTCTCAGTAAAAGGCTACTTGGGAACATCTCATAAATATAACATGAATTACTCTGATAATACTAAATCCCATCCACCATCTGTGCACAAACAGCTATTTTCTTTTTACAAGTAGAGGGAAAAAAATCAATGTGAGAAGTGTGATAAATCAGAATCATGGCATGAAAAGGCCATGCAAATAAAATTTGCTGATGCGCAAGAAACACGCACACCAAGAGACATCTGGTAAAAAAGCAACTTAAAGTGGAAGGAGTTTGAGAAACTGTGTTATGAGGGACACTCATCCTGATGGGCCTAAATTTAGACTTACCAGCTGTGTTTTGGTTTACAGCTCCTTCCAATCTGCCTGCTTATAATAATAATAAAAAATCAGAAAGGCCTTCTGTGGAACACTGTTGAAAATGTGATTGGGGGAAAAGCCAGCCTGTGTCGTGTTCTATAAAGGGGCATACAACACTCTAATCTTGTTTGACATAATTTCCAGGGCTATGTAGTATATATACCCTTGTATGCATATACCATAATTTATTTATCCATTTTTCTGTTTCTAGCATTTCTATTTTCTAACAGAGTTGCCTTGAATGTACTTGGACTTCCTCAGGTTTTGTGCACTACAAAGCTATATTCTAACCATAGAAATTTTTCAAATCATTTTATTTGACATAACAAATGATGTTATTTCTTATCAGTCCACCTCCCCCAAAATGTAGTGTACTTAAAAAAAAGAGCTTCTAGTAAGTCAGAGAGGTCATATCTCACCTTAGATCATAGAAGATTAAGGAGAGGATTAAAAAATATGAATCAATGTGTTATACACATCACTTGCTTGAAATTTTTATACGAATTATCTTACATAAACCTTACCACAACCCTTTAGAGTATGTTCCATTTCTCAGCTCCTCCCCCCAGCACCTATTTTTAACCAGATAGCAATACTTATGACTTGTAATTTTACAATGGCGAGAAAGGAATACATGTTTAGTAGAAACCATACTTTGGTGTTGAATTTTGATCTTTTCTTGGGCTAGTGATATGTGTGCAGTATGATACTCTCAGGTTGCCGGACAGCAGCGTCCCAGTTAGCCATATCATCACAAAGGTAAATAGTCAATATACTTACAACCATGCTGTACCCATACAACCAATCTGTTTTTCACTTTCAGGACAGTATTCAACAAATTCATTATCTCAGGTCAATGAGCTATTCACCACTTTATTATAAAATAGGCTTTGTGTTAGATGATTTTGCCCAACTGTAGGCTAATGTAAATATTCTGAGCATGTTTAAGGTAAGCTAGGCTAGCTATGATGTTTGGTAGGTTAGGTGTATTAAATACATTTTTAACTTATACTACTTTCAATTTACGATGGGTTTGCCAGGATGAAACACCAATGTAAATGAAGAAGAGCTGTATATATTTTTGCATGCATGAAAATACTCCATAATAACATTCATTTAAAAAGTTATAAAAGGTGTGTCCAAATAGAATAAGGATATATTCTTTACACTCAGACACACACACACACACGCAAACTTACTGTATTTACTCACCTCATAAAGAATACTGCATATATAAGCAAGGACAAATAAATAACACGTAAGATGATAAGGCTGAAAGGCGAGGCTCCCTCACTACATGTGTCCTCCAAACCACTGGTGTACCTGTATGTGTGCCTTACCAATATGTCATATTACTGCATGCTGAAGCCATTTAAAGCCACTAATGTTAAATCCACAAATGACAAAGGTCTCCTAAACTTGTCTTAAAATAAGTTTGGGGTACTGGATAACATACTAAACACAGTATCAGCCAACTACCTATTATGGATTCAGTGATGACTAAGCAGAAGTGGAGCAAGTCAGGAAAAAGAATTATTCTAACCAGAATTCCTTGAAGAAGTTGAAAATATGTCCTATGGGCAGATAACACTGCAGATTCAACTCAGGAATGTAATAAAAAAAAAAAAGGTACAGCATTATCAATTGACTGTACACTTAACAGGCATGACCAGGACGGATTCTGGCATACACTAAATTAAAACTACTCCCCTACACCAAAGCTCCATCTTTATAAATAGTTTCCAGAGAAAAGGCTGAGTTGCCTCGTTACCTAGCCACATCAACAACCTTAAGGGCATTCCTGAAGAGACTTAAGCTATGCTTATAATGTATCAAGAAAACCAGTAGACAGTTAAAACACCTGTACCAAGAATATTCTTATCCCCTGAAATAACATGACTAATACTATTTATCATGAATTACTCAAACGGGGAGCTATACACACACAGGCACACTTCAGAGATATTGAGGTTTCGGTTCCAGGCAACCACAATAAAGGGAATATTGCAATAAAGTGAATCAAATGAATTTTGTGGTTCCCAGAGCATATAAAAGCTATGTTTACACGAAACCATAGTTTATTAAGTGTGCAATAGCATTATGTCTAGAAAATGTACAGTACATACTTTAATTACAAAACCCTTCCTTGCTAAAAAATGTTAACCATCATCAGAGCTTTTAGTCAATTATAATCTTTTTGCTGGTGGAGAGCCTTGCCTTGATGTTGATGGCTGCTGACCTATCAGGGTGGCTGCTGAAGGTTGGGGTGGCTGCGGCAATTTCATAAAATAAGACAACAGTGAAGTTTGCCTCATCAACTGGATCTTCCTTTCATGAACGATTTCTTCTTAGCATGGGATGCTGTTTGATAGCATTTTACCCACAGTAGAACTTAGTTTGAAATGGGAGTCAGTCTTCTCAAACCCTGCTGCTGCTTTATTTACTAAGTTGAGTCATATCCTGAATACTTTGCTATCATTTCAACAATCTTCGCAGCATCTTCAGCAGGAGTAGTTTCCATCTCAAGAAACCACTTTCTTTGCTCTTCCATAAGAAGCAGCTCCTCATCTGTGAAAGTTTTATCATGAGATTGCAGCCATTCAGTCACATATTCAGGCTTCACTTGTAGTTCTCTTGCTATTTCCACCACACCTGCAGTTACTTCCTCCACTGAAGTCCTGAGCCCCTCCCAGTCATCCAGGAGGGCTGGAATCTGCTTCTTCCAAACTCCTGCTCATGTTGATATCATGACCTCTTCCCATGAATACAAGTGTTCTTAATGGCATCTAGAATGGTGAATCCTTCCCAGAAGGTTTTCAATTTACTTTGCCATCAGATCCATCAGAAAAATCACTATGGCAGCTATGGCCTTATGAATCATATTTCTTAAATGGTAAGACTTAAGGAGTTGAAATTACTCCTTGATCCATGGGCTGCGGAATGGATGTTGTGTTAACAGGTGTGAAAATATTAATCTCATTGTCCATCTCCATCAGAGATCTTGGGTGACCAGGTGCATTGTCAATGAGCAGCGATATTTTGAAAAGACTCTTTTTTTTTTTTTTTTCCCTGAGCAGGAGGTCTCAACAGTGGACTTAAAGTATTCTGTAAACCAGGTTGTAAACAGATGTGCTATCATCCAGGCTTTATTGTTCCATGTATCGAGCACAGAGTAGATTTATAATTCTTAAGGGCTCTAGGATTTTCAGAATAGTCAATGAGCACTGGCTTCAACTTAAAGTCGCCAGCAGCAGTAGCCCCTAACAAGACAGTCAGCCTGTCTTTTGAAGCTATAAAGCCTGGCATTGACTTCTCCTGTCTATAGCTATGAAAGTTGTACATGGCATCTTCTTCCAATAGAAACTTGTTTGTTCTACATTGAAAATATGTTGTTTAATATAGCCACCTTCATTAATTATCTTTACTAGACTTTCTGGATACTTTGCTGCAGCTTCTACATCAGCCCTTGTTGCCTCACCTTGACTTTGATGTTATGGAGATGCGTTATTTCCTTAAACCTCATGAACTTATCTCTGCTGGCTTCAAACTTTTCTTCTGTAGCTTCCTCATCTCTCTCAGTCTTCACAGAGTTGAAGAGCGTTAAAGCTTTGCTCTGGATTAGGATTTGGCTTAAGGAAATATTGTGGCTGGTTTGATCTTCTGTCCAGACCACTGAAACTTTCTCCATATGAGTAATAAAGATGTTTCATTTTCTTATCATTAGTGTGATCACTGGAGTAGCACTTTTAATTTCCTCCAAGAACTTTTCCTTTGCATTCACAACTTGGCTATTTGGTGCAAGAGGCAAAGCTTTTGGAATATCTCGACTTTCAACATGCCTTCCTCACTAAGCTTAATCATTTCTAGCTTTTCATTTAAAGCGAGAGACATGTGCCTCTTCCTTTCACTTGAACACTTAGAGGCTACTGTAGGGTTATTAATTGGCCTAATTTCAATATTGTTGTGCCTCAGGAAATAGGGAAGCTCAAGGAGAGGGGACAGCAACAGGGTAATGACTTGTCAGTGGAGGAGCCAGAACACACACAACATTTATGTATTAAGTTTGCCGTCTCATATGGTTGCAGTTTGTGGCACCCCACAAAAAATGACAATAACAACATCAAACATCACTGATCACAGTCACCATTAACAAATATAATAATAGCTAAAAACTGAAATGTTGCAAGAATTTCCAAAATGTGACACAGAGACACAAAGTGAGCAAATACCGTTGGGAAATGGTGCCAACAGATTTGCTTGACACAGGGTTACCACAAACCTTCAATTTGTAAAAAATGCCATATTTGCAAAGCCTGCAATAAAGGAAAGAGCAACAAAATGAGTAAGCCTGTAATAAAGCATTTAAAAGACAATACCAGGGGCGCCTGGGTGGCTCAGTCGGTTGAGCGTCTGACTTCAGCTCAGGTCATGATCTCACAGTCTTTGAGTTCGAGCGCCGCATCGGGCTCTGTGCTAATAGCTCAGAGCCTGGAACCTGCTTCAGATTCTGTGTCTCCCTCTCTCTCTGGCCCTCCCCTGCTCATGCTCTCTCTCTCTCTGTCTCAAAAATAAATAAAAACATTAAGAAAAAAAGAATTAAAAAAAAAAAAAAAGATAATACCAGAATTCCAGTAGCACTCTCAATAGTAACTAAAAAATGTACAGGAACAAATATGTGTGTGAGTCTCTGAAGATCTCATTACAAGTGCAAAATAGATGCTTATAAAACTTAAAAACATTAATCTTATATTTATATACCATAATAGCAAATACTGAAATTTTCTAAATAGCAAATACAGGACAGCGACTGTGCCTTTGCACCATATACTTACTCTATTTCATCATCTCAATAACATGATGGAAGTCAGTGCAATTATCATCATCTGCATTTTATAAATCATAAGTTTATCAACCACAAGGGATGATAATAAATCGCTGATCTCAACCGGCAGAGCCAAGGCTCAACCATCACTTCCAGCACATGTGCGTACACAAAAAGCACCCAGTATAGCAGCTTTACTTCATTCTACAAATGTTCACTGAATGTCAAGCATGTGTCAGGCACTGGGTTGGGGCTGTAACAGCAGCCAAGACTGGCATGCTTCTGAGGCTCTTATGAAGTTTACACTTTAGTTAAGTGGGAGGGTTGGAGATAATAAGTAAAGATAGAGAAAAAACAAGAAAATCCAGATATGAGTAGGTATTGATAAACAAGGGAGTAAATTCCCCAAAAAAAGTAGGGTGGGTTGCTGGGGTTAAGGAGTTAAAGGCAGGCAGCAAGGGGGATGCTCTTGACAGAGCTATAAGGGAAAGTGTCTTTAAGGAGGTGATGTTGAAAAGGAGCCAATCATGAAAAACACTGAGGGAAACGGATTCTGGTCTGGAAAACTAATGAAGTCTATGACAGGAAAGAACTCAGAATGCGGGAGGACCAGAAAGGTGGCAAATGGCTGCAACAAAGCAAATAGCTTTGAAGGTATAAACAACAAAACTCATTTTAACATGAACTGCCTCAGAATTATTAAGTATCCACATCCTCATTCTATAGGTCTTGAAAAACAGGATGGGAGAACTCCACGATAAATGAATGTTCCACATTCATTGTCCAAAGCAAGAAATCTGTTGTACAACTAGAGGTTTTTAAGGATCCATATGGGCTTGAGACTATCATAAGCATTAGCTGATTGGACTAATGACTGGATAATTTCTTACCTAGTGGACAATTTTCTTTTTTGTATTTAATACCTATAGAAAAAAATGGTTTTACTTATTCAGAGAGGTCCAACATGCCGTTTGCCTATAACTTTGTCACAAGACCATTGTGGGAGATGATATGATTGTTCCCAGTGACCCTCTGTCTTCCTATGAGAGGATTATATCTCCTACTCAACTGCCAGGTGACTTTCAGCACCTCCTATGGAAGGATTAGTTTCCCACTGCAATGGATTTGATCAGTGACTTATTTGGATAATGGCATAATATCTGGGCAGATTTGAAAGCCATTGCCTATTTCCACCAGCACTCATATTCTTTTCCCTCTGCCAGAGGAATGTCATGTCCCAGTTAGGAGTCTCTCCTTCAGTCTTGATCCCTAAATGAAGAAGACATGTGTAACAGACTCAAAACTTGGAAAAGACTCACAGTTCAGTTACAGTTGACAGGTTTACGAGAAAGAAATAAGCTTTTATTATAAGCAAGCCACTGAGATCTTGTGGTCTGTACTACAGCATAACTAGTGAAAGTTGATGAAAATAATCATTCAGTGTTCAATTAAATATATAAAAATGCATTTATGTATGTATGCATATATCTATGTATGTACATATACACGCTTAACTTTCTCAGAGTTAGTACCAAAGAACAAATTAGGGATTTTTTCCCCCAATTTTGAAGGTTCCTATACCAAGAGTTTGCCATTTGCTTTTGATCACACATAATAAGGCTTTCAATATTAAGTAGAATTTCTCTTTCTAATGTTTTATTGTAAATGATTAACCTTTTTCATTTTTTTAAATGTTTACTTTATTTTTGAGACAGAGAGAGACAGAGTGCGAGTGGGGGAGGGGGAGAAAGAGAGGGAAACACAGAATCTGAAGCAGGCTCCAGGCTCCAAGCCATCAGCACAGAGCCTGACGTGGGACTTGAACTCACAAACTGTGAGATCATGACCTGAGCCGAAGTCAGATGCTCAACTGACTGAGCCACCCAGGCACCCCTAACCTTTTTCATTTTAAAATAGAAATTTTATTTCTTCTACCAAAAAATTAAAGCCATGACTAAAAAATAATAAAATTACAAGAAAATGAACCTAAAAGTATTATGCTAAATGAAAGAGAACAGAGACAAAAGACCACATATTGCCTGATTCAATTTATATGAAATTTCCTGAAAAGACAAATCTGTAGAGACAGAAAATAGTAGATTAGTGCTTGTCTATGACTGGGAGTAAAAACAGAGATTAATTGTAAATGATGTGATGGATTTGGTGGTGGGGGGGGGGTGGATATAAAAGTGGTCTAAAACCGGTTTGCAGTGATGATTGTACAACTGATTAAATTTAATTAAAAAAAAATCATTCACCTCTGGATGAAGTTTATAGTATATAAATTATACCTCACTGAAGTTAGTTTAAAAACAATCACAAAGAGTATGTTATACCAAAGCATTTCTCAAAGTAAAACAAACATATGTGTGTGTGTATATATATATACATATATATACACACACACACACACTTGTATATATATATATAATTATACATACATATGTGCATTATATATAAATATATAATTATTTCAGTTTTGATTTTTAAAACTACTGGTTTAACCTTCTGTTTTATCATAAGTGCATTTTACTGATTTTTTTACATCAGTATTTGCTAATAAATTTGATTTCCTGACTCTATCCTTTTTTATTAGCACTATAGGTATCAACATTGTGTTATCCAGCATGATTGGTATATGCAGTTCCAGAGCTACTACAATATTCCATTTAAATCAGAAAATCTTTCAAGCATATAAATTTTCACTTGTTTATTGAGAAAACTTTAACATGCATTCCTAAAGGGAGTAACTGTAAAAGTTTATTTTAACTTCACAATTAGTCTTATTACAGCCTCTTCTGTCCTCTTTGGAAAGTGTGGGATACAAATAAATACAAAATAAAATAAATTTTGAACACTACAACCGAGAGCTATTGAATCTGGTTTTTTTGATCACACTCATTTGTAAAACTGTAGCAGGTTATCAGTGCAGAGTTATATTAGAATATCCTCTCAGAACCTCAAGGATACAGAAATAAAATTCCACCTTTAAAACTCAATACAGTAGGGGCGCCAGGCTGGCTCAGCTGGAAAGGCATGGGACTCCTGATCTCAAGGTCATGATCGAGCCCCACATTAGGTGTAGAGATTACTAAAAAAGTATAAAAACCTTTAAAAATAAGAACTCAATAAAGTATACTTTTTAGAGTATATTCCATTCAAATCTGGAGACTTTTGAAATCATTTTCCAAAAATATTTTTAATAATACTCCCCATTGTCATGGACCAATAAATAAATAAATACTGTTGTCTGCATAAAAACCTTTGCTAAAGGTTCCCATGGATTTTTATCTTTTGGCTATACAACATCCAGTCCCTTTTCCAAATATAACATTGACTATAGTTTCTGCTGGTGCCTATCCCTTTCTGCACCTGCATTTCCAGCCTTCAAATCTACTCTGTGAGCCAGCTAATATTCACCATTTCATTCCTTTCCTGCCATAATTAGTTTCCATTGCTTGCCACTGAGCTTCCTGATTGAGATAGGTGCTACTGGCTTTAAAAAAAAATTATTTTTCCAGGTAAAAGAAGGTTCCTAAATGATTCCCTTGGGTTTTTGGTTTTGTTTTGTTTGCTTTGTGTTTATTTCTTCTAATACAATCCAAACAGGATATTTTGTCCAGGAGTGACACTTAACATAACTCTGTGTCATCCAGCAATAATATTTACTGACCATTTATTAAGACCAATTTGTTTTAATTCTATTTGGTTTAGTATCCTGATAGGAAAGACCAACACAATACAAACTGAATTTACTGAAAACAGATCATTGGCAAATTACTGTAATAACTGGGTCTATACACAGGGGAAAAAAAGTCACAGGCCATATCATTCATTAACATATTTATCCCATAAATATTTAAAGTTCTTATTCCCTTACCATCAAGAATTGTAATCTATTGGAGACAAACAAGCAATCAAAATTTTACAGATAAGAAATAAATACCTCTTCATAAGACAATGTAGTATTACGAGATTGAAAACAGTATTATGGAAAGCACACAATGAAGAAATTAATTCTAGCTGAAGAATGAAGAAACTCTTAGGTAAGAGATAACTTCACATTAGGCCATAAAAAACACAAAGGAATTTGTGAAACAAAGTGAAACAACCTACATCAGTGCTTCTAGATCAGTACTTTTCAAATTGTAAGGTGCAAACAAATCACTGGGGAGTCCTGGAAACCTATAAATTGATTCATTTGGCCTGGAAAGTGGGTTCTGTGACTGCATTTCTAAGGAGCGCCCAGGTGATGTGATAGATTCATAGACTCTTGAGTAGTAAGGCTGTAGAGGACACAATCTGGAGGCAAGAGAGCCAGCGTGCAGCCTGATCAAGCCCCTCGAGTGGCAAAATGTGTGCTCTGGAAACATCAGCATACTTGTGAGCATGTGGGATAGACTAGAGGCAGAAGATGAGAAGACTCAGACTTTATGAAACTACCTCAGCAGTTCTCAGAAGCAGCTGTAGAACAACTCTGCTTGTAGCAGTGGGAACAGAAAGAAGGCACTGATTCCAGAGATAGCAAGAAGATAAAACTGATGGGGACTTTTTACATATGTCGGGACATGGAGAATGAATGAAAGGGTAAGTAGAAGGTAATGCTAAGTATTTTATCTGGGCTATTTAAGAAATTGTCACATCACTAGCAGAGAATTAAATGGAAACAATAACCAATGTGGGAAGAGAGATATAAAAACTAGGTAGTGGCAGAACATAGTTTGATTTGGGAATTAGGTTGAAGAGAGGAGTAGGATCATCTAATTAAGACTTTCCACTGCTCTTGCCATTGAATTTAGTAAGTTAAAAGTCCATTTGTAACAGCCTCTTAATAGTGGAAAGGGATGGTCCGATTGTCACACCCTCCTCTCCTCTGGGACAGTTAGTCATCCAGCTTGTGCTAAAACTTTTTTAGTGGCAGAATTCATGACCATGCTGAGTAATCCCTTTTCATTTTGGAAACTTCAATTAGAAAATCCTTCTATTGGAGTGCCGAGGTGGCTCAGTTGGATAAGCATCCAACTTCGGCTCAGGTCATAATCTCAAGGTTCTGGAGTTTGAACCCTGCATTAGGCTCTCTGCTGTCTGTGCAGAGCCTACTTGGGATTCTCTCTCTCCCCCCCTCTCTCTGCCCCTCCCCTACTTGCTCACACTCTCTCTCTCACAAAATAATAAACATTAAAAAAAGAAAATTCATCCATAAATGAACCTAAAACTTGTCTCCTCATATTTTTGACCTAGCAGTTCTAGTTTCACCCTTCAAAACTACAATCATCTAACCAACCTAGATCATAACAACTCTTCAGAAAGAATTAACCGAAGTCTTTTCCAAGCTAAACTACTTTTTGTTCTTCCTTAGCCTTTCTTCATATGTCAAAACACAGCATCAGTGAAACCCCTTTGTTTATTCTCCTTCACAATGGCACATGTGTGGCAAGACTTGCTGGGGCAGCCTTCCCCAATGCTCATGCTAGTGTAAGACAGTGTAGATGGATCCAAGCCCTCTGTCTGCTAACAGCCCAAACAAGATCTCAGGCTCAGTCTCAATACAGCATTCCAAAGAATCAATAACAGGGCACTGGCATCTGGATGAGATAATATATCCCTCTGCCAATTTCTGATAGAGACATTGATTTCCCTTTAAAATACAGAGAATGGAATGAAACTTCGGAAGTGGCATGGACAATTCAGATTACAGACTACAACTAATACTCCCTACAACCTTGAAAATATGGTGTCTGTTTAGATTCAATATCATGTCATTTGTGTAAACTGATCTTTCTTTCAGTCACTGAAAACCACTAGGAAGGTTTGTACCTAAAATGATCCCATTCAAGGTCTCCCTAAACTTACTCCGAAATTTATTTATTTATTTACATTCTATTGCTGACCATACATGCTTATACATAAGGAGAATTTGAGGATTTTTTTAATGTCTATTTATTTTTGAGAGAGAGAGAGAGAGAAAGAGAGAGAGAGAGAGAGAGAGAGAGAGAGAGAGAGAGAGAGAGAGAGAAGGAGTATGAGTGGGGAAGAGGCAGAAAGAGAGGGAGACACAGAATCTGAAGCAGGCTCCAGGCTCTGAGCTGTCAGCACAGAGTCCAACACGGGGCTTGAACTCATGAGCCATGAGATCATGACCTGAGTCAAAGTTGGATGTTTAAATGACTGAGCAACCCAGGCTCCCCAGAACTTGAGGATTTTTTAGCTCCTTTCTACTTCACTCACCATTCTTCCTCCTCTGGGAGGAATATAAGAGTACTTAACACGTAAGAAGGCTATGATGGTAGATGGTGGAACCTGTAGCGGTAGGAATAAATGTCCTAGATCAGTGCTACTTTCCTTTGCTTTATGAGTTCCTCTTTTTTTAACCATCAAAATGGTAAGACCCACTGAGGCAGGATCAGGATGTAGGCCAGGGAAAGGAGAATACATGACCTGACTGCTATAATCCTACATTCTAGATTTTAAGTGAGTTAGACAGTTGAGAATGCACACACACATATACACACAAATATTCACATATATTCGTGGATTCTTGCACACTATATGTACACACATAACCTATACATACATATACATTCATACATTCACACATTACACACATATATATGCACATATGTGTGTGCATATGTATGTACAATATGTGTGTTGTTTTTATATTTCAGTGCAGATCACCAAGGGGACTACTCACTCATTTATTCACATTTCTTGAGTAACCATAAGTTAAGCCAGTAATTAAATAATGATCTGTTTAGGCTTCTGCTCAAACTGATAGTCACTAGCCACAGTCGACAACTTCTATTTTTATTTTTTTTTACTTTTTTTAATGTTTGTTTATTTTTGAGAGAGAGACAGACAGAGACAGAGTGTGAGTGGGGGAGGGGCAGAAAGAGAGGGAGACACAGAATCCGAGCTGTCAGCACAGAGCCCAATGCAGGGCTCCAACTCACAGCCTGTGAGATTATGACCTGAGCTGAAGTCAGACACTCAACCAACCGAGCCACCCAAGCGCCCTTACAGCTTCTATTTTTAATTAAATACAATTAAAAGGTCAGTTCCTTAGATGTACTAGTCACATTTCAAGTGCTCAAAAGCCACATGTGGCTAGTGGCTGCCACATTTAGACAGGCAGATATAGAATATGCCCATTATTGCAGTTCTTTTTGGACAACAGAATCCTATGGTGCCTGTGCATAGCTGCTGAAGAGTCAACAGTGCTGACTAAAGGCAGGAACTATTCACAAATTCTTTACACATAGTAACTCATTTAATTCTCATATTTATTATCAGTCCTCATTTTACAGATGAAGAATCTGAGGCATTGAGAGGCTAAGTAATTTGCCCAAGGAAACAAAGCTATTAAGCCGTGGAGCCAGGATTTCAAATACAGACATTTCTTACATATCAGATCCAAAAAGCACAGTGTCCCGCTGGATAAAGCACAACCTGCACTGCCTTTTTGAATCTAGCCTTGGGGGCTGCACAGTATCGCCTCCACCACACCTAAATCATCAGGCAGTCGCAATCCCACCCAGATTCAAGGAGGGGGCAGAGATCCCATCTCTCGATAGGAAGGTGGCAGGTCACAGAAGAGCATATAGGATGCATACAGGATAGGAGATAGAGATGTGGCTATCTTTATCCAAAGCTACTGGACACATTTTTCTACTATGTCTTATGCTGGTTATTCTTTATTTTCACCCCCCAATCTGCCACCTCCCACCATCTATCTACTCTGTGCTTGGGAGGCCAACCCCTACAGATAACATCACCTGAGTGGCTTGCCCAGGGAAGGTCACAAGCAGGAGATCCAATAGCAGGAGAGGAGGAACTCAAGGAGTATACTGCCTATTTCTTCCTTCCTTTGGCACCACATTTCTGGCAGAGGCACACTTCTGGCTACATCTCTCTGTAAATACAGCTCCTGTGAAAGTGGCCCCTTTTCTACAGATCCAGCTTTCATCGGATTCCAGCAACACTGTATCTGTCCTCTTCCCATTAAAGGCTAGGTGCTAATGGATTTTTTTTTTTTTTTGGCCTCAGCAAGTTTCTAACTACCTCAGTATCCTTCGTTTGTTCCTGAACCCTGCCCCAAATTCTGTAAGTAGTTCTTGTGTTAAACATTCTTCATTTCAGTCACTGTCGAGAATTCTGATTGTTATCAGGGCCATAACTGAACAGAGACAGTTCAGGGAACAAATATGAAGAATTAATAACCAAACTTCCATTATCTTCTTCTATGTATCTGACAGAATTGTTGAATAGAATAATTATGTCCCTCTATCACTATGTTGGGATTGACAGATTTCCAATATACATAGGAACTGGTTGTCTCAAAAGCTATATTCTATTATTCTTTCAAAAAGAACGTTTTCACAAAAATGAGTGATTCTTTCAAAAGCATTGTTTAAATAAACATGCTCATTGTTGTATTTCTGATTTATCATAAAAACAATTTTCTATCCTTCTTATAAAACCAGATCACCTCTCTCTTTTCAAAGTGTTTGCAAACAAAATACTAAAAAGTTCTATTGCTCTCATAGTTTTGCTGGAGACTGAAATTAAGCCTACCTATACCTTCCAGAGCTTCATTTTTGCCCATTACATTAAAAAAAGAGTTTTTGGGGCGCCTGGGTGGCTCAGTCGGTTGCGTCCGACTTCGGCTCAGGTCATGTTCTCACAGTTCATGGTTCGAGCCCTACATTGGGCTCTGTGCTGACAGCTCAGAGCCTTGAGCCTGCTTCAGATTCTGTGTCTCGCTCTCTCTCTGGCCCTCCCCCGCTCACACTCTGTCTCACTCTCTCTCAAAAATAAATAAACATTAAATTTTTTTTGAAAAATAAATAAAATTTTAAAAGGATTTTTTTTTTTTTTTTTTTTTTTTAGTTTTGGTGCACCAGCCTACAATCCATGTCCCCTCAAAGATGACTAGTGGTGAGGATAATTCCATCTGTAAATTGGCAGTTTATCTTAGATGATAATAGATCTCATTTAGTAGACCCGAACACCTTTTAGAAAGACCAATAACAAGATCTATCATTTACTGAGTACCAGGTAAGTACCTCAGTGTTTCACTGTGACCTAGCTACCTTTGCTATGTTTCAGTTACTCCTTCTACATATAACAGTATTTAATAAAAATAAAGGCTATATATTTTATTTTCATATGTTATTTCTTTAAAAAATAACTTTTTTAAAAAAATAGAGAAACTGGACTCTTTTCTCTAAATTTTTTTGCAAGCTGCATGTCATTTTGGCTCAGCTCTAACACTATTATTACACTATTATTATAATGTTTGTCCTTTTTGTGTTTTTGAATCATTGGTCATGTTCCCCTACCTTCCAACATATATATTGGCTCTTTGAAGTCAATATCGTCTACATTCCCTATGGTCTCTTGAGATTTGGTATCATTTTTCTCCTCACTGGATTACTTGAAAACTCAGAACAATACATTGTTTTGTTTTCCCTCTCTGCTGATTTATGTTGCCATTTAGAACTTTCACATCTTCCACCTGGACTCCAAGACTGACAGCAAAAACTGAATCACGTATTTCTTTTTTCCAAATACTTAGCACAGTATCTTACACAAAAAATATTTAACATGTATTTGTCATGCACTTCCATCGTGGGAATAAAAGAATTAATAATAAGCCAAAGACGCCACTCTTTAAAAAACTTCCGGAGGGGAGTGTGATACATATTCACAAATAATCTAAGGGAAATGAACGCTAAATATGAAAGTAGTGGATCTCAAAGTACTAAAGGGTAATGATAGTATACTTTAGAAGTAATTGTTGAAAGCACCCCAGGGTAAACTGGTCAGTGGGAGAGTTCTACAGAGGAGCAGGCTATGAAAAGGGAGTGGTAGAGACAACAGGCCCAATGGAGAGGACTTTCTTAAATCTGCTTGCCTAACTAACTGTGGTTAATGGTTGTAAAATTCAACTAAATGAAATACAAGTAGGTAGCTAACTTAAAATTTTTCCAAGTATTGTTTTCAGACTTTAACAAACATTATATCTTTCTTTACCTTAACCTATGCGGCCAGCCAGCTTCTACAAAAGTGGTTCTTAACTTTTTCTAAGTGTCTACACGTGTAGTTATACCCTAACAAGTAGGGCGGGTCCAGGTGTATGGAGCTGAAGCTTACATCCTTATAAAAAAAAAAAACTTACAGAACAAAATTAGAAAGAAAAAAACAAATGTTCATCTAGAAAGAGAAAAGAAATCTCAACAGCTCTTTGGAGCCTTCGAGATCTAGATTCCTTTCTTCTGAGATCTCTTCTGAGATCTTCTGAGATAGCTTTAGGCAATTTACCAGACATGCTAACTTAGAAATGTTTCTGGGTGCAACCTAGAACATCAACAATTTTCAGTAACTTTCAACATTTCCAGAGGCCATTTCAACATTTCAACGTTTCCAAAGGAACATCTGAAGTTTAAATTTCAAATAGCTTCTCCTTAGATCTGCCTCTGACAAAGAGGGCATTTTTAAGAAGGGGCTGGGAAACTTAGAATCTGGGGAAAGAGAAAGCACAGGACAAAACAATCCTAGATGATTGTGATACACAGCTGCCACTCCCAACACTCTCCCTACCCCATGCTGGAAGTTTCACAATGCAGAGCCCTACACCAATACGCCTAGACTCATAGTTTCTTAGAAGGCATTGCAAAGCACTGGCCAATTGTCCTTGGTCTGAACATACAGAATGTGTGGAATATAAAAAGGCAGTGTTATTTTTTTTTTTACAAGTGTACATAAAATAATTCTAATGCTTTAGGATTTAAACACATTGAAAGGTCAAATTAACTTTCTCAAGAGCACAAAGCTGATACTCTCTGTCTGAACATCTAGAATACAATCGTGCCTACCATTGCATTCAATCCTTAGGGGAGAAAGGAGTTTTGCATATCCCTCTCTGGGGCCACCGTCTGTTTGTTCAACTTGGTAACTTTGAGTTCACTCTCCCAGAACATAGCTGTGGTTAGGAATGCTGCTTTACCTAACACCTCAAGGTAACTAACATGTAAGTACTTCACAGACTTCTTATCAATTAATACACTGTTGTCATCGCAAGTCTTCTATCAGCAGCAACGTTAAGAAACTGGGTTGACATTCTAACAGCCCTGCAAGAAAGGTATTTTTCTTTTCCTAAAAGAAATTACAACCACCGGTCTACAAGCGCCACAAGCCTACCACTAACCATCAGTTTCCCTGCAACTATACTACAAGTTAAGAGGGCCTTTTGGTCCTAGATTTCCCCAGGGAAAGGAAAAACGAAAGCGGCTGGCGGTGGGTTGGGTAGCAGTTGCTGGCCGAAAAATCCTCAACTCCGTAACAGCGGAGCTTCCTGTTGGACCCAGGAACCGTTTTCTCTGAAGAGGGGATTCCCATGCCACCTCTTCTCGCTGGGCTTGAGACTCACCTCGGGTGTCAGTCACCCCGGCCTGAGACCCACAATCAGTAACACTAAATCAGGAATCATTTCTCTAGACTAGGATGAAATCTCTCCCAGAGTTCGGGGCTGGTTGCGCCCGAAAAGAGGCTGCTAGGGCGGGGGCACTTTTCGGGCCACTGCCTCCCTGGTTCGGAAACCGTCCGGATGAGGTGTCCGCGTCAGAGAAGAAAAGGGAAAGAGAAAAAGGGGGGGGGGGGGAATCACAACTTTGCAGACGCGCAAAGCCAAGGCCGTGCCGAATCGAAGGTCAAAGTGCAGAGGAGGGAGCGGCTGTGGTTCGGAGCCCGGCCCGGACGCAGCCCCGGGTGCAGCCAGCTGCCTGGCGGGGCTGGGCGGCCGGGGGAGACCCCACCCATCTGCAGCTCCGAGCCTCCGCCGGGGACGCGCCAGCGCGCCGGGGCGGCCGCCACACCGCGGTGCCAACTCCTGGAGTTGACTTGGAACTTTCCCGGGACGCGCCGCCGCCGCCGCCCTCACCTTACTGAACACCTCCAGGTCGTCCTCGTCCTCGTCCAGATCCAGCACCTCGGCCTGGAGCAGGGTGGAGGAGCCGCTGCTGCCCAGGAGGGGGGCGTCGACCCCCGGGCTTTCCCCACCGGCGCCCCCAGCCGGGAGGCCGGAGGAGCGCGCCGGAGATGCCAGGCGCTCGCCCTCCATCCCGAGAGTGCGCGCCCGGCCCGCCGCGGCTGCCAGCCCCTCTCCCCCGAGCTTGCCCATTGGCTCCCGCGCATCCTGCACCTCCCCGGCCGGCCCCGCTCCAGCCCCTCGCCCGCTGCGCAGACGCGGAACTGCCGGGGCGAGCGCAGGGCCGGATCGTCCCCACCTGGCCTGGGGCCTGCGGGAGACTCGGGAGTGGGGCTCGCTGGCCCTGGCGAGGGTGGGGAAAGGGCCGCTGTGCGCTGCAGGAAAGGCGAGCACTCCCAACTAGGACGGGGGCGTCCTCCCACTGCCCTGGCTCGGGGACTGCCTAGCGTGGGTTTCCGCGGGGGCAGGGGTTTGGGCTTGAGCGACATAGCAAACCATCAACTTCAGGGAATCCGCAAGGAGGCTGGAAGGCAGCCGGCCCATCCGGCCCAGGGAAAAAGCCCATACTGTATTTCCTGTATTTTAAATGGTTGTCTTTCTTCTTGGTTCTGGTTTTGGAGTCTTTTGTTTGTTTTTTGTTTTTTTACTAAGGCTAATGCGAAAATAAAAGACCTGAAAAGCACCTCTGTTTTTGTAATTGATTTTTGACCCAGTGACCGGACTGTGTGGTCATCTCGCTGTCAAGCCAGGGAAGTTGGATTTAAAAACTATTTTCAGCCACTTTCCAATGTGCCTTTACTTCTGGAAGTCTTCCTGAAGTTAATGAGCAGGAACGTTTCTAAGAGCCGAGGACAGCGAGCAGGACTGGACCTTGCCACCAAGAAATAATCTTCAAACTTTGTGCTGCCAAGGCGAAGCTATAATTTAGTTGTTGACTGCCTATTATTATTTTTTTTTAAAAATACGTTCCAAAAACAATGGAAAATTGAATACAAATTGATGTATGTTGGGACCATCTCCACGTTTTATTATTTATTGCCCTCAGTCCCAGCCAGCTCTATTCTCCATCTGCCCTGGAAAGAATGTCTAGTAAGTTTGCACATAGTGAAGGAGGAGGCTAGGTCAGACTTGACTCCTGGCAAAATAACCCAATGTTTAGAATTTTTAAATTCATAAAATTGAAAGGTATATATAAGATATTTGGGAGAAGTAGAGAATTTCTCTATTTCTTATTAGGGGGCAAGGCCTTAATATGTGCTCACTTAGCCATTCAAATGTACCTCCCTTTGTACTTCTTCAGTCAGGCTGCTCAGCTGCCCTGTAAATGTACAGTCTTCTTCCTACACTTTATGGTTCCTGTGCCCATAATACTATTTCCTGCTCATCCTTGAGGAATTAACTAGAGTCCCATCTCTTTCAGGAAGACTTTCCAAATAACACAGCCTGTTCCCAGTTTAGCATTTAATTTTATGCCATCTTATAGACTGTATTTATTTATTTCATGTAAATGTCTTACATTCCTTAGTAAATGATAACATTTCAAGGGTAGGGATCACATTATTTATTAATAAGCCACAGTATCAGATATACTCAAAAAAGGCTCTATCCCAAGGTCTAAAAGGAATACAAGTTATTAAATGACCATTTTTTTCCTCTCTAAGCTCATTCTGGCTAGTGAGAGATTCAAGGTTTTCTCTTTTTTTTTTTAATTTTTTTTTTTTCAACGTTTATTTATTTTTGGGACAGAGAGAGACAGAGCATGAATGGGGGAGGGGCAGAGAGAGAGGGAGACACAGAATCAGAAACAAGCTCCAGGCTCTGACGCGGGGCTCGAACTCACGGACCGCAAGATCGTGACCTGGCTGAAGTCGGACGCTTAACTGACTGCGCCACCCAGGCGCCCCGAGATTCAAGGTTTTCTAATTGCAGTCTGAACCAGGAAATTCTTAAGGATACTGTGACTCACACAATTGCCAGAAAGCATAGTGACAGGCTCAGAAAATGGGCAGAACAAACCAAGACTACACAGCTTGGATCACAACCAAAACCATGCCAGAGAACTAATGTGAGGACATTGCTGCCACCATTGCTGAACTCTGGATGCTATAGTACCTACTGCCATGAACACTGAGGTCACTGGACTTTGAGTACTGTCACCAACATGAGTACCACAACTGCCTCTAAGAAGTACCTCTGCTGTTGCTGCCACACACACACACACACACACACACACAAATGCCCCCACAGTCCTCTTTCTTGGTGTTAATAGTTCTAGTTTCAAAACCCTGGAGGAAGGATCTGCTGGGCCCACCTGCCCAAGTCCCGCAGAGATTTCTAATATAGCTCAGCTTTGCCTCAAGCACTCGGGAATATAGTCCTTAGCTCCCCAAATCTATTCATTACTGGTGCTGTTCCAAGTCTAATATGTCTATTCCTTCCACAGTTCTGCAATCCTGTTGATATTTTGCAACTCATGGACTAAGTTTTTTAATTTAATTACCAACATGCCATGTCTGCTTATTCAATGGCATGAAAAATCCTAAACTGATACATAACAGTCTAAGCTTCCCGTTAAATGGGATCATCACTGGGCTCTATAATGGAAGAATTCTTATTTGGGTGCTAAAGCCTTTAAAATAGCATATTTCAAAATTTTAAGTACCGGTATAATACTAAAAGGAGGACAGGGTGCCTGGGTGGCTCAGTCGGTTAAAAGGAGGCCTACCCGGTCCTGTCCCTTGGTTCCTGGGCTCTTATTCTGATTATAGGAGAAATAGTATCATATATTAAATTTTGGTTCTGAGAAAGTATATCTTGTCAAAAACCTTCCTCTCTCTCTCACCTCCTCCAGGTGGAATCTCCTGAGACCATAACTGAGTCTTTCATACTACATTCAATCATCCATAAAGTCAACTGGTTCTGGTAATGGAATTCACGATAAGACAAGTCATGCCTTGGGCATTGCCCAGTGGTTTTGTTTCTTCTGCTGGAAGATGATTTAATTGATTAGAAGAAAAATGCTATGTGCAAAGTCTGATGGGAAAGCAGTCAGTGAGTTCATGGATGATCATGTTGGGAGAAACTGAGCAGGAAAAGCAAACCCGATGTATCCTTGCCACTAAGGACAAATCATGGTATGCTCTAGAAAGGTAGCAGAGAGTGGACCAAAGTAATTGCTATTGTAGCAAGATGAACACTTAGCCATGGAAGTAGCCAGTTCTCCTTTAGTGCATGGGAAATCCATGTTACTAAGCTGGTGCATAGCATGCATCCCTACCATCATGGCTACTTGGTATGTGAGGCCACGGAACAAGCACAGCAGTACCTGGAAAAGCAACAGCATTAGCCTCCACAGAACAAGAATTCTTATCAAACATACTATTTGATCATATAAATTCATCAAATGGAGTTTTGAAAAACATTGCCATGGGCTATAAATATGCTTTTATTCTAGGACCATTCCAAGAGGTCCATCCACAGACATTTTCTCAAACCTCCTTGACTTCTGGATCCTACCTTGTTCCTTCTAACAACCAAGAACCGTTGGTTCCCACCCAACAACCGTTTAGCCCATGTCCTTGAAACAATATAGAATCTTTATCCCAGCCTCTCTCCTTTGAAGATTAGTAGCCATTGCTATGTACCATGGAGAGGATTTCTCTATTCCATTTCCCTTTTTCACAGGAATACACTGATTCCTGAATATGATAAGGAACCATCTGTAATTCAGATTTGTAATTTTTACCCCCTAGTTAACTGTTCAAATGGAACTCCCTATGTGATCCTAACAGTATGCCTGTTGGGAGCAAGAGCCAAATACTCATGCAATGTATACTTTTAGGACTATTTTTATACATACCATTTCTACAAAAGTATGGTTTGCTGAAGGCTTATCTAATTTTATGATTTTTTGGCTTAATATAGCACCTATTTCATGATGAGCTGCTCAGGTCACACAGTCGCACAATGTCCCATTCTTAGGTGTTTAGTGTTTGTCAAAATCCCACAGCAAGCCAAGGGCTGGTTTCCCACATGAAAAAAGGAGGGCATGTTTTGCCTTAAAACTTTAGTGTTTTTGATTCTCTTTCAGAACTTATCACAGGTTCCAGAGAGCATCCTTGTTTCCACAGGCTCATCAATAAAATTAATAGTAGCTAATTGGTACCTCCCTTGAGTCAGACACTGTTATTAGTATGTTATGTATTAATTTATTTAATTGTCAAAAACACCTTGTGAGAGGTGCTATTGTTAACATCCCCATTTTATAGACAAGGAAACTGAAGACCAAAGAGGTTTAGTAACTTACCCAAAGTAAGGAGTAAGTGGTAATTTACTCTCACTGAAAGACAGCATTATGTATGTTGCCTTAAAAAATAGAAACAAGGAATTATAAAGATATTTTGGGATTCTTGGTTCTTGAAAGAATAAGACTAAACATTTGAGCTGACACTCTGCCTGCCCCCAGGTGGGGTGGTAGGATTGACCTGTATAATCTAAAAGTTTGAATTATCATGAAAGAATAATGGAAGTGAAAATTTGTAAAATATGCACTCAATAATAAAACTTCTCTTCATCAGCCTGGGCTCCACGTGGGAAAGATATCTCCTCCAATATCCTAACCATGGTTCAGCAAGTCAGCAAGTCACACTTCAAAAAATTAGTGTCCCTGGGTTGATGATATATACCTGGGACCTCTGGTGCAAAAAACACAAAATCTCTCTCTTCAAACCACTTCTGACAGTGTTTCTATAGATAAAACTGTACTGCAGATGAGATCACAATTCAAGTTAAAAACATTCTAAAAAAAAAAAAAATTTACCATGTGCCAGAATCACTACATAAAACTATTAAAAGGATTAGTCTAAGGAACAGAAAAGTATAAATCCTTTAATAAATAAAAAGAATAAAAATGTTATAAAAATAGAATAAAGATGTTATAAAAATAACTAAATATTGAGAAATGAAAAATACAGTCATTGTGCTGATGGTTAAATTTTTGCCTCTTCACTCCAAAGCATCTCTTGTTGCCCTGCTCTGTAATAATGGCATTGACATTTATCAATATTTCTGCTTTGCCACCTGGCATGATGTTAAGCCTTATCAATAGAGGACCTGGAAGGGCACTGGAGAAGGAAGGATTTTCCTTCCTTTTACTGGTATGTTCTCTTACCAGTGTCCTGTGGAGAGCGCTTTTTCCTCCTTTGTTTACCCCCTACAAAGTTTCTCTAGTGTTAAGTTTCCTGCACATCACAGCTTTTATGATGTTTTACCCACTATCAAACACACACAGCTGTGGTGGCATAGTCTGGAGACCCAGATATTGTGAGCCTGCCCCTGGCCCAGGTTGCCACACCCAATACCGTCTTCTCAGTCCTAGGCATGGACAATCCAGGGGCACTGGAGTTCTGCCATCCCCTGACCTTTGTCCTGCACAGCCAGTCCAGAGCTGACCCAGTCTGAACTGAGCATGGACATGCACTTGACTCCTAAAGAGGGGGACCTCCCAAGCTCCTGACTCCAACAGTGTCCAGCAGCTTTTGGTGCTTAACAAGTTCAAGGCTTAGCACTTCCCAGAGTGTGGATTTTCAGCAGGTTCTGCTAATGAAGCACTTTGCTGACTTCACCATTCAGGAAGCCAACATGGTACTCTTTCCAATGATATCTGGATCTGAACCCTAACAGCGGAAGACCTTTACTTGGGTACTTATCTCAACACTAGGGGTAGTGGTCACATCTTATACATCTGCTATACTTACTTCTTTACCATTCCTTTAAACACTCATTTCTTGCTCCAATCCCAGTTCAAAAATAAAGCTTTATATTAAATTTCCCCTTTCAGGTGCACCTGGGTGGCTCAGTCAGTTAGGTGTCCAACTTCAACTCAGGTCATGGTCTGGCAGTCCGTGAGTTCGAGCCCTGCGTCAGGCTCTGGCCTGAAAGCTCAGAGCCTGGAGTCTGCTTCGGATTCTGTGTCTCCCTCTTTCTCTGCCCCTCCCCTGCTCACACTCTGTCTCTCTCTCTCAAAAATAAATAAACATTAAAAAATAAAAAATAAAGATTTTAAATTTCCCCTTTCAAATGACCATGTGGTCCTATCTCCTAACTGGACTGTGAACAATACAGACTTGGTACTAGGAATGTTCCTAGGAGAGAGACCTACAAAAATGGCATTCTGGGTATCTTCTTACAACCAGTTGAATGAGTTTAAAAAACAACAACAACAACAAAAAAAAACAAAACAAAAAAACTTGAGCCTGGTCTACAGATGGGTCTTCATGATATGCTAGTGCTACCTCAAAGTAGCAGCTGTTAGCACTATACCCCCACTCAAGGGTAAACCTGGAGGACAGTGCTGAAGGAAAATTCTCTTAGTGGCCAGAACCTCAGGTATGAAATTTGGTCATCTACTATGTATGGAGTGAGAACTGTCCAGAAATACAGCTCTATATTAATTCATGGGTAGTTTGTAAATGGTTTGGTTGGATGGTTACGGACTTGGAAAGAACAATAATGGTAAACTGATGAAAAGGGAGCTTAAAAATAAATATATGGTCAATGGATTTTTCATAATGGGCACAGATTGTGATGATATTAGTGAATGTGAAATGTCCACCAAAAGATCTCTACTGCAGAGGAGATTCTTAATGATCAGATGGAAAAACTATAGATTCTAGAAATATCAATTATCCTTTCTCCCTAGCCATCACATTCCTAACTTAATGGGCATGTGAACTAAGTGGCCATGGTGGCAAGAACGGAATCTATGCATGAGCTTGATCACACGGACATTCCTTTTCCAAAGCTGACCTGACTAGTCTTGCTGTTTCATGTCTAATCTGCTAACAGCACAGACCAACACTGAATCTTTAATATGGCACCATTCTTGAGATATGTGAAGGCAAGCCAGTCATCTGGTGGCAGGCTGATTACAATGGATATATGCCTTCATGGAGTAGATGGAGATTTGTCCTCATTGAAACAGAAATTCTGGATGAGTTTTGCTTTCCTGCCATGTTTTTGCCAGCACCACCATTGATGAATTCATAGAGTATCATTCCATCATAGCATTCCATACAGCATTCCACCTGATCAAAATTTAAAAACTCATTTCACAACAAAGGAAATCATAAGCTCATTCACTTGGAATCAACTGTTCTTACCATGTACCCCATAAACTGTATGTTTTCCATCCCATCACTTCTGGCCCCAAAGTGACTCGTATCTCTTTTGCTCACAACTAATTGGTCAGAACTGGTCACATGGCTCCATCTAACCCCAAGGGATCATGAAGTACAATCGTATGTTCAATAGGCAGAGGGTCAAAGATACTTGATGAATAGCACAAATTACAGTCATGGCCTACAGCCTACATGTGGTTAATTTTAGGTAATTAACATGAGACAAAGACAAGATGATGGAAAGCAATAACCCAATTCTGTGATTAAACCCATTTATTCTGCAAGATACAGTTCTTTAAAGAGAATTCTTTACTGGCTTAAAAAACTAAAGCAAGTATTTTAAATTATTAGCTTCAATTTTCTCATCCACAAAGTGGGGTAATTAGTATATACTTCAAAGGCTATGAGGATCAAAGAAACTAATATATGTGAAATAATTTGTGAAATAAAGACATATACAAATCTTAATTGTTTCATTACTATTAATGTTATTAATGTAAGCAGTAGCACATGATTGCCATATTTTGCCCATAATTTCATTTAGACACCCAACTAGTAATGTTTGGGTTAGCTCCCATAATGTAACATAATGCTTTGCAGTTTGATTAGAATATGTGGGTTTGATTTTTGTTTTTAAGGTTTCTCTTACTATTTAGGAGCACTGGCAATTTTCAAGTTCTCTGTCATTTATTGTGACAAAGGAACAAATACATGTGTTAGAATAATAAGGCAACATGATTTTAAACATCTTTAATTCATCAAAACCCAAAGGATATGGAGTAGGTATGTAATTCCATGACTAATAATGGACTGCTTTTCTGTTGAATGTAAATCAGTGATCCCACTATCAAAGGTGGGATTTCATTGAAAACAAGAAGCAAATTTACTATCTAACATAACTAGAAATACAGAGGTAAGATGCATAGTAAGATAATTGTTCAATAATTGTTACCTAATTAACTGGATGAATAAACTGATTTAAAAACAGATTATGGCCAATTTTTTTTTAAATGTTGATGTTTTAACCAATGATCAGTTTCTCAGATCTACCATACTCTGTTCCTATGGACAGACGCATCAGACAGATCATTGCTATCACTGAATTTCATTTAAATGGTACCCAGTATAATGGGAATTTATCTCCAGCTCATTTCAATCCTAGAAGGAAAAGTTTATTTGAAGATACTTGCTTTAAGGAAACTAGAAAAAAATGTTCCAACAAGTCACATGTGCTTGGTAATGCTTTTGAATAAAAGGGTTATTGAAGGAACATACAGAAGCCATATCTTAAAAGCAAGACTCAGACATTTTCTTTCTCTTTTTTAAAGAGAAATAACTTAAATACTATAGTTTTACAGAGATATAACTCACATACCATACAATGCATTCATTTAAATTATAAAAGTCAATGTTTTTTTATATATTTACATATAAGACAGTTCCATAACCTCCCAAAAGAAGCCCTTACTTCTATTAGCAGGCACTCCCCTTTAGCCCAGCCCCCAGCCCATGGCAACTACTAATCTATTTTTTATCTCTACAGATTTACTTAGTTCTGCTCATTTTATATAAGTGGAATCGTATAATACTATTAAATCTTTTATCCATGAACATGGAGTTTCTTTCTATTTATTTAAGTCTTCTTTAATTTCTTTGAACAATGTTGAATAGTTTTTAGCATGTAAGTTTTGAATTTCTTTTATTAAATTTACTCCTAGATACTTCATTCTTTGTTATACTGCTATAAATGGAACTGTATTCTTAATTTCATTTACATATTTTTCATCATTATTATATATAATTAATCAAGTTTTTAATTTTGCTATTGTACCTTATAACCTTGCTTAACTTGATTATTCAGTTTAATATTTTTTAGTGAATTCTTTAAGATTTCAATATGCACAATCAAGTAATCCTCAAATAGAGATAGTTTCCCATCTTCCTGTCCAATATGGTTGCTTTTATATCATTTGCTTCCTGTCTTAGTCGGGGTTCTCCAGAGAAACAAAACCAATTATATAATGAGCAATTGGCTCACACAATTATGGAAGCTGACAAGTCTTAAGATCTGCAATCAACAAGGTGGAGTTCTATAAGAGACCATGGTATAGCTCCAGCTTGAAGAACAGTAGGCTCAAGACCCAGTGAGAGCCAACATTCCAGTTCAAGTCCAAAAGCAGGAAAAAGCCAATGTCCCAGCTTGAAGGCAGTCAGGCAGGAGTTCCATTTTACTCAATGGAATACACTTCCCCCCCCCCCCCCAGTCCTTCAACTGATTGGATGAGACAGACTCCCATTAGCGAAAGCAATCTGCTTTACCCAGTAAACCAATTCAAATGTTAATCTCATCTAGAAACACACTCATAGAAACATAACGTTTAATCCAATATCTGGACTCCTCACAGCCTGGTCAGTATGACACATAAAATTGACGATCACAAGTTCACTCCCTATCAATATGGCATCCATTCACATCTCTTTAAGCGATATCTCATATCCAAATCAAGAAAATAACAGGGTCATAATTCCACCCAGTGTGGTACAACTATCTTGCATACAACCAAAAATGCCCCTCCTCCTGAAGAGGAAGTAAAGTCCTTGAGTGATGTTTACTCCTTTCCTTGATGTTCCATAACCTAAATACTATAATGTTAAAATTAACAATGCTTAAATACTGTGATATAAAGTCAATACACCTAGAGAGGAAAGAAATGGCAAACATCTTTGTTTCTTTTATATATGCATATACATGTACACACAGACACGAATATAACCATAACAAAACAAGGAATAAGGATGGAATACTCATGACAATTAGAGTCCTCATTTTTGTAACAGGTCAGGTGGTCAGAGCTGATATTTATAACTACCCTCTTCTATTACTCATTCTGTATTCCTTTTGTATTCTCATTCCTGAGAAAGGACCCCTGTACATTGGCTGCACTGCCTCAAATCTAACCTCTGTAACATGAGAAAGGGGAGGAGAGGAATGGAAATGACATACCTCACAGGGAGTTATACTGAACTCTTAATTGTAGCTGGGGAAAGAGGGATCCTTGTCTTCTGAGGTACACTCACCTGGAGTAGAGCTTCCATCACCATGAGCTGGGAGGAAGAAAAGAGAGCATGTTGTGTCTCAAGTGCAACAGACTCTCACTGTTCTAACAGAGATTTAGAGATTTTCTTGAATAAATGTTTTTGCATTTCCTATATGCTCCTAGGTCAGTTACCATTTATGGTTGCCTCTTGGGAGCTAGGAGAGCAGGCCTGTAGAGGTCCTCATTCAGCTATTCGGGAAGTTGTCTCTAATGCTTACCTTCTGTGAATAACAGAGTCAAAAAAATTGCTCAGAGCAAGAGTAGTTTTCACCCTCTTCATTATGATGGAATTCATTATTTGGAAGACATGCGTTTTGTAATGTGGCATGATCCCAGGGAAAACTTCTATTTCTTTGATTTTTCTTAATTAAACTTGCATTTTCATTTCAAAAAAGGAATTTGTCAAGCAATTTCCTTAATATCAGAACTTAGTATCAACACGTTGGCCTGGAGAAATATTTTTAAAGATCTACATTAGATACAGTTTAAGAAAATTAAAGTGTTCTTGTCTAAAAAATCAACGCTTTAAAATTCCTACTGGGTTGTAAGTAATGCCGATGCAAAATAAACATATAAAAAAGACATAAATAAGTCCATTAAAACTCCCACATTTAATATCTTCAGGAAGAAGAACATGTGGAGCGAATATTTAATGTACTTTAAGAACCGAGGCAACAGTGTTTAATGTTCTCACGTATGAAACTATGAAACACAAGTTTTAACCTCCACCATCTCCTTTTGAAAAACTGCAGTCCTTATCATGAGATGGAATATTGCTCCAAACATGTTACATAGAAGTTTGGTCTTACGATATGGGAGAACCAGGTGACCCTACATCTTTGAGGGTAGAAACCCTAGCATATAGTCTTTCATAAAAATCTAAAGAGTATTTGTTAGCCATGTTATCTTGCATATCAAATTCCATTGAGGCATTTGCCCCCTTTGGATGAAGCATACTCTCCCTATTTTTGGTAATGCCATCTACTTACTTCTCCATTGCTCCTTTTAATATACAACTTTTTTTGGGCATCAGGTGCACTGACTTTCTTTATGCTCAAAATCCTACACTCATCCTGAGTAAATCTATTCAGCATGATTACCTCTAAATTCCTTCTCTTCTTCAACTCTAAAGGTTTTCTTGACCATTTTGACTCAGTTATGCATACCTACTGTCAGAAAAAAAAAAATATATATATATAATACATATACATATATTATATATACAACTTGATTTTAAGCATAAAAAAAGATACTCAAACCCAAAGCTAAAAGATATAGATAAAATTCACAGTAAGTTCCAGTTTTTTATCTATATGATTGTGCAAGATCTCAAAGTTTACTTTTTCAAATTTTATTGCTTGGAGAATTTGATGAATTCGATAAAGCTTCTTTAGAAAGAAGTTTGGTGAAACTGAGAACAAACTGAGGGTTGATGGGAGGTGGGAGGGAGGGGAGGTGGGTGGTGGGTATTGAGGAGGGCACCTTTTGGGATGAGCACTGGGTGTTGTATGGAAACCAATTTGACAATAAATTTCATATATTGAAAAAAAAAGAAAGAAAGAAGTTTGGTGATATTTATCAAATAAAAATTGTACATAGATTTTATCACTAAATTGTGTCCTTCTCCCAGCCCCTCTGTGACTGTATTTGAAAACAGGGCCTATCAAGATGTAACAAAGATTAAATGAGGTCACAAGGTGGGGCCCTACGCTGATAAGACTGGTGTCCTTACAATAGTATGAAAAGACTCTAGAGCATTCTCCATCTCCACATACGCACAGAGGAAAGACCATTTAGGATATAATGAGAAAAAGGCCATCTATCTACAAGCCAGGAAGAGAGGTCTCACAAGAAACCACAAGCCTTACAGCACCTTGATCTTGGACTTCTGACCTCTGGAATGGTGAGAAAATAAATTTCTGTTAAATCACTCAGTCTGTGGTTTTATTGTGGTAGCCTGAGCTAACTAACACAATACATTTTGACTCAGAAATTCCAGTTGTAGGTGTTTTCTCTAGATAAAGACATGGAGACACAAAGGAGGATGCTCATTACAACATGTTTGTAATTGCAAAGAATTAGAAACAATTCCAGTGCCGCCCTTCTGTGTTAAATATTGTGAATCTGCTCATTCACATTTCATTTTATCACCTATTCTTCAAATTTGGAACCCTAAGAACTTTATTTTCCAGAGACCATAGCAGCTAGGATTCTGGGTACACATTAGGTCAATTACTTAGATGCATTCATATGGCATTTGGAAGGGAGGTGGATATTGTCTTCTTGCTTTCACTTGGTGATTTCCAAAGCTCAGCAAGGTGGTAGAAATGTACAGTCATTTTGCTCTTGCTGTGGTTGGTTTATTGACTGTTCCCAGAGCAGTAGCATTCCAGGATCCATTCCCCAGCTTCCTGGATGTTAAAAGGAGGTTGTGGTGGAAGCAATAGAAGCAGTGTTGGCATCTTGATTTGGGTAGAGCTTCAGAAGTGGTCTCAAAGGTAATGGCTATTTTAGTTGGTCAATTCCATATTGTTTTGGAAGATATTTTTGAGGGCCTGCTGAGAACCCTCTTTGTAGCCTTTCTAATGATTTGGTAAGTCCTAATTCCCTGTATGTTATCTCTGCCTGCTTCCCAAACCCAACACGGGGTGATGTACCTCCAGTAAGAAAACGACAAAATCAAGCATAATATATTCAAATAATGAAATAATCGATGCCAGTTGAAGGAATGAACGAGTACTCCATGTATCAATAAACTCAGATATTATTGTTAAACATTATTAAATGAAAAACAAGTAGCAGAATGAAACGTACATACAACAAATACATAGCCATATACCTACATATATACCCACAAACCAATAATACATATTCTGTGGATATGTATGTTTGTACATGGAACACACATCAAACTGTCATTATGGTTTACCTTTGCAGAAAGGGAGAAAGGATGTGGGTTGCCAAAAATGGCTTTAGCTTTTACTCAAATACATCAAGACATTTGGTTTTTCTCTAAAATTTAAAGGGGAATGCACACCTGTTTCCATGCTTTACGAAGACTTAATTTTTAAAAAGCTCCTCTGCCACCGAAACACTACTTCAAGCATTGCGTTTCCTAAATACAACCTTCTATTATTCTAGCTTATTCTTTCCACTGTTCCTTCTGTGATTATTCTCATGTCTCCCTGGGCCCTCAGCTCTTCACTCTTACTACCTCTCTAATACATCACCATTCAGTTGAGATTCCCTGCTCCTTCATTTCAGTCATTCTAGTATTTATACCTCCCACCCCTGTTTTCTTCTTTTGCCTGGGCCTCTAATGCCCTCAACCTGGATAATTACAGCTATTCATTTTCCCAATATTCACACATGAGTAGCTGAATGAGAATTACTGAACATGACACATTGTTCTCAGTGTAACTTCATAATTACCTACCTCAACTGGGTCCTCACCGATGCCCAGTTATTCTACTATTTCTTTGTTCAACTCCCATTCTTACTCCCTGCTATGACTATTTCAAAAGTTGGATAGAACTCAAAAGTTCAGAGAAGACTCTGAACCTTGCTTGCATAACCTCCCTCCTTATTCTCAGCAGGCGACTTTATCTCCTACTTTGTAAAGAAAATAGTGTCAAACATACAGACTCACTCACTTCTCCCTACATGCAATCCTCCTTCCCTCTCCATTGAAATACTTGTCCTACTACTGAAGCCCTGGAAGCTACTGGGTCTCGATTTGACATCTGGAAATGTTGAGCCCATTTTGGGAGTACAGGAGAATATACCCTAAAAACAAAACCCACAGTATAAAGTTAAAAGACAGAGATGGGAAAATATTTGGATCCATAATGATAGTATTAAGTTTTTATCAAGCAAATTCAGAAGTGTCCTTATCAAAGATTCCATGGTAGTGCATGCAAATTGAAATGATAGATGTCTAATTGCTTAAGTTATGTGAGTCATTCTTTTTCTCTTGTTATTTACATTCCAAAGCCCTCTATATTCTGAAAAAATATTAAGTTCAAGTTGACTTGAAAATGGCTACATGGGGATTTCACTTCCAGTCTACTCTTACCCACTCAATTATTATGGAATGTGAGATACATGAGATGGGTGCTCCTGTTAAACCCTTCATATTATATAGGACATGAGATTTCTTATCTCTTCTATGAGACTGGAAAGACTAAAATTCTGTTTTTCTGGGTTGCCAAATGCCTTAACAACAAAAGCACATTTGGGGGAACCTGGAAGTCTTAGTCAGTTAAGCATCCAACTCTTGATCTTGGCTCAAGTCATGATCTCATGGTTCATGAGTTTGAGACTCACATTGGGCTCTAACTCATGGCAGCATGGAGCCTGCTTGGGATTCTGTGTCTCCCTCTATCTGCCCCTCCTCCTCCACTGCTCTCTTTCTCTCAAAACAAATAAATAAACTTAAAAAAAAAAAGACAAAAGCACATTTCCTGATTGTAAGTGTGTCAGATACAGGGCTAGGAATGTCATGGCAAATATTCTGTCAAGACAGAACACTAAGGAAAGAAAAAACAAGACAGTGTGCAGGAAATGAAGCCAGATACCTGGAGACTGAGGAAGCTCCTACAGTCCTGGGAGAGGTGGCAAATGAGACACCTCAGGGATCCAGACAAAGCATCCAGCGAGATAGCCCAGCTGTCTTGCAGGAGTTTGGGTGGGAAACTGCCTTGATTAAGTTGTTTAAGCTTTAGACTAGATCAGAAAGAGTGATGGCAATTTACAATCTCTGCTGGCTTGTGGGGCAGCTTTATTAGGCTGAGCAGCTGCTTTGTCACTGGCCTTAGGAGAAGAAAAGGTAGCTGAGAATCGCTGGATAGGGTTTGATTTAAAGGTCAGCTTACTGGACAGATAAAGTGAACTAATTTTATTCTCATGCCCTTTAAAACCAATTTTGAAAGTTTTTCACATCAACATATTCCATATATGACAATTTCCATTATGATTAAAAAACCTTTATCAAAAACATTTTCATGACTCACACTGTCATTTAATGCAATTATGAGGCATTCGTTTGTATTTCAAAAAGAAATTTACTATAAATGTTTCATTAGTTAAAAAATCAATTGAGATTGTAAAAGCAGCGACGTATTTTATCTTGATTTTATTTGCCTTTGACAATTGAACAGCTTTTATTTATTTATTTTACTTTATTTTTTTAATGTTTATTTTTTGAGACAGAGAGAGACAGAGCATGAACGGGTGAGTGTCAGAGAGAGAGAGGGAGACACAGAATCTGAAACAGGCTCCAGGCACTGAGCTGTCAGCACAGAGCCCGACATGGGGCTCAAACTCACAGACAGCAAGATCATGACCTGAGCCGAAGTCGGACGCCCAACCGACTGAGCCACCCAGGCGCCCCTTGAACAGCTTTTAAAAAGCAATTAATGTTAGTTCTTTAGGAATTGAAATATTGTGGACAGATCATGTGAGAGAAATTAAAGTGGCTTTTGCCTTTCATTAGTACCTATGGGGGGGGGAGGAGCATACAAGAGTGGTATAGAGTCTGTATATAATATATATATTATGTAAATATATAATAACATCCAAGTCTGAAAAATAATAGCAGTCTTCTCAACAAAGTTTACTTTTGAACATGGTATCATATTTTAAATTCACAAAAGAAAAAAACTATTCAAAAAACTATGAATTTATGTATATATTTGTGTATCCACCTAATTAATATGTAGGCAATTTCAATTTTCCATTGTTAGTAAGTTTGATAATATTTCAGTAAAAATAGTTTCAGTTTAGTGTTAGAGTCCAATTGTTTCTTCCAACTTTACAATGTTCTATTATAACAATTCATCTTGTTTCAAACTTACAGCGACATTCAAGTTTCACTCCATGGAACTTCCATTCATTCCATTTTAACGCATAACATAAAAATGCTATTTATTCATTCATACATTTAGGATGAAAACACCCTTCCCCACAAAACTATTTAAGAATACCTTTTCATAGGAGACATGAGAGTATAGTGATTAAACATATGGGCTCTGGATTCAGAATACCTGCCTTAAAATTCTGACTTTGCCCCTTACCAACTATGTGGTAATTATTTAACACCTTCAAGCCCTAGTTTTCTCATTTCTAAAGTGTAGTAATAGTTGTGAGAACTGAATGAAATAACCCATAAGAAACACTTCGTAAAATGCCTTGCAAATAGTAAGTACCAAAAGAATACTAACATGCCTAGGTTTAGAGGGCCCCCTGGGAGCATGTTATGATCTCACAGCGTTACAAGCCCTTTCTACCTCCAAACAGCTTTTGGCTGCAACTAAAGGCCACATGGTATATGAACAATACACTGACTACATCAGAAAACTCAGATGTTAATGGAATCTGTCTCTTACAAACTATATGACTTTGGGAAACCTATTGAAAATGTCTGCACAGGTTAATTTACAGTGTTATTGAAAAGATCAAAGTGGATCATATATGTGAACCACAAAGGATTTTATTATTAATAGGGTTGGACATAATGGTCACAGACAAGCTCCCAATCAGGTTGACTCATATCTTTGGATTAGGGTATTACTTCTTAAACTTATCTTCTTTTAGGCTGAAGAATTCCCAGCTCAAATGAAATTTTACAAAACTACAGTTAGAAGTAGATCACTGTAAGTCATTAGTCACTTGATTAAAATGGGTTGTTTTAGCTCATTTTTGCTTTTTAAGGTCCATAAAGTTCCCTCTAGTTTTCCTACATATCCTTTAAAAATTAGCTCCAATACCACTTTTTTTCTGTAAAGTCTTTCCACACCATCTCCAGGCAGTACATAATAATCACGGGTCCAGTCAACAAAAATAAATCTTTTCTAAATCAGCCAACTAACGTATTTCATAAAAAAGACTTAGCAAAAAGAACTAGTTACACAGATGTTCGGAGACTGGCAAATCAAAATACAAGACACGAGTAAGGAAGAAATAACACCTGCAGGAAGTAGCTAGCACACAAAGGCCAGGTAACAAAGGGAAGAGGTTGGGGTTATCAGAATGAGAAGCTCAGAGATGACGTCCTATGGAGCCAAATCCTTCTAAGGAGGGAGTCATGGCTGCTACTGATGGCTCATAGGAAGGCCCAAGGTAAGGATGATGCCGGGAGTCTTGAAAGAAGCTGGAATCTGAAACCAACTACTCCTGGCTGTGGCATCACTCCATGGCCGAGAAACACTGTCAAGATCAGCACACAGGACATTAGGGAGGAAGCCCCTTATCTAACTCCTCTTGCCTTCCAATCTTTTTTTTTTTTTGGCAAAACACAGTTGTAGTCCCAGAGTCACAGAAAAAGTATAAAAGGGTGAATCTGGAGCTGAGAGGTAATAACTGAAAAACTTGCACACAGAATTAGTTCCTTCTTCCTTCTTTACATTCTAGTTCTGCAACACTTTGCTCCTTTCTTGTTAACATCTCTATTTTGCCATATCATATCTCTAGATATATTATTCACTATACTCAGTTCAGTACAGTTTACATGAGTTCAAAGAACACTTATAGAGTGGCTATTATGTTATAACCAGACAAATGAGGGTGATATAAATATAATGCAATTCTGTTCTTATAATCTTGGCTTATAACCTGATATTTTCAGATTTTCAATACAATGAAGCAAACACAATGATCCATCAGACACCAAGAGATCCAGAAGAGGACCAATTTGTCAAGCCTCTAACAGGAATAAGAAGATATGAGAAAGGGAAGCTTGAATGGGATTGAGCTTAATCTTAAAAAATGAGGAGAGATGCAAATGTGAATAGCCTGAGCAATGTGACTTTTATAAAGCATAAGACGTAACCTAAGAAATGAGAAGAGATAAGATTGGAGAGATAGGGAATGGATTGTGCCTTATTTCCACATGGAACCCCAATAATTAGTGTAATGTCAAGCACATAGTGAACACTCAATAAATACTTGGTGGACATTGGAATAATGAAGGACCATTTATAGAATTATAGCTCATCATTAAATACCTAGGGAAGCGATAGCTAAAGAAGTATAGTGGAATCGCAAACATAAACTTCAAACTCATAAACTTCTTCTCAAAATGAAAGTGCTTAAGAGATAGCTATGACCAATTTCCAGACAATCAGCTAACATCTGGAAGGTGATTTAACATTAAACCCACTGTTCTGTCCAGAACAGAAAGAGTAAGCAGGGAGCAAACTGGAAGGGAATATTAGAAAATGTTCTTCTGACATTGGCTCCAAGTTTGGTTGAGGCTGCAGGTGAAGCCTGGAACAGTACCTCAGACTGATGCCCACTGACGTCCACTTAAGCAGATGAGAGAACAGAAAAGTGAAATTGACCTACTGCACCATAAAACCCTGATAGATAGATCTGCCTGTATTTGGCTATTTCACAGGTAATTCCCATGAAAACTAGAATGAAAATTATTTTAGGAAAGTCTCTTTTGAAAATTAAGTACATTTTAATTCTCTGGCCAACCATTTGTAACATTTAAATAAAATACATGGACAAAGATAAAGAGAGAGAGAGAGAGAGAGAGAGAGAGAGAGAGAGAGAGAGAGAATGTGGTAATTACCTCACCGCTCATAAAAGTTCGGCTTAAATTTTTTCATGAATAAATAAAAATGGATAATATTTTGCATTCAGCTTGTTTTAGTATTTTTTTTTCTTTTAGTTCCAATGTATTTCCTTGTTAATTAAAATTTTATCTCCTGATGAAGTTGTTTAACCTGGTTAGTTGATCATAGGGAATTAAATTTCTTCAATGACTAAAGACAGAAATCTCCTGAAATATATAGTTAGGACATATTCAGGCTAAAAATAAAATCAATATAAGAAAGTGAGAAAATTTAATTACTTGTTTTGAAGAGTCAAAAAAAAAAAAACACAAAGATGATAGTATCTTACTATGAAGCCCAGGAATATATTTAAAGTCAAAGTGGACTGAATCATCAAAGATAGTGCATTTTAATAGAAGTTAAATACAGAGTAATTTTTATGAAGAATTTTACTAATGCTTATTTTTTCTCCATTTCCAGAAATGACAATAAGCTTAGGTAAGAAGGAGAGAAATCTATAATTGTTATCAGAAAGAACACAGTTACAACATCCAAAGTAAAGAAGATTTGAATTGATGGCTCTTCTAAAAAATATATTAAATTGAAAACACACATTTTCTGATTTTATATTAATGGCATTAAACACATTTTCTATTGGATGAGTTGAAGTATTTTTCCCAGAATGCAGGTGACTTTTGACTTTGGCTTTTGGTGGCCTCTGGTGTGACATTTTTATGGTTTATAAAGCAAATCTCTTTTATACTCACAATAAATGGTAATGCCTCTATTGTTCTACTATAATGGTTAAGAAGCATCCTAGCCTAGTTCCTCCATATACTCTCTGTAAAAGTACGTTTCTTTATTTCTAGTGCTGAATGATTAATTGAAATAAATGCCCAAATAAATGCTAGAAACTACTAAAATTACCATTTTACCATTGGGGTAAGATATATTCTTTTTTTTTTTTTTAATTTTTTTTTCAACGTTTATTTATTTTTGGGACAGAGAGAGACAGAGCATGAACGGAGGAGGGGCAGAGAGAGAGGGAGACACAGAATCGGAAACAGGCTCCAGGCTCTGAGCCATCAGCCCAGAGCCCGACGCGGGGCTCGAACTCACGGACTGCGAGATCGTGACCTGGCTGAAGTCGGACACTTAACCGACTGCACCACCCAGGCGCCCCGAGATATATTCTTTAATACATACTTCTCAAAAACATTTTAAAAATAAGCAGTGGCTGTTGCATTGTATTTAATACTTGTTAAAGCACAACCTATTGGTTGTAGAAAAATTTTAAAAACAAACTGCTAAATATATCTTTAAAATAATTTAAGATGTATAAATATTTATGTAAATAAACTTGTGTATATTATTCTTTTCTACATTCTTGATTGATTTGGATTTAGGATTATCCTAGATCTGTCAAGTTAATAGGGCAGTTCTTTATTATTTTCCTTAGACTGGAATAAATTATGCTAGGATCAGAAAAACCTAACCTTTAAAATACAGTAAAACCTTGGTTTGTGAGCATAATTGGTTCCAGAAACATGCCTGTGATTATGTGCCATTTGGTATCACGTACTAGGCATCACTCGTTTATCAAATTAAAGTTTATTAGAAATGTTTGCTTGTCTTGCGGAACACTCACAGAACAAGTTACTTGCAATCCAAGGTTTTACTGTGTTAAAAACTCACATCCATAAAACCATATGGCCCAAAATCTTTGGACAGTGATAACTATAATTATATAATACTTTTTCCTCAAATTTTCCTTAAGTGGTCTGTTCAATTAGTAGCTATCTTTCTTTGTCAATTGTGGTAATTTTTAAATTTCTACAAAAATATCTATCTCATTAGGATGCACTAGCTTGGATTTGTATGTAACATACCTTTAAATTAAAACAACAACCAACTATTGTTAACTTACTTGCTTTTTCATGTTATTTTTATTTATTTATGTATTTATTTATGTTTATTTAATTTTGAAAAAAGAGAGGCAGTGTGAGCAGGGGAGGGGCAGAAAGAGAGAGAGGCACAGAATCTGAAGCAGGCTCCAGTCTCTGAGCTGTCAGCACAGAGCCTGATGCGGGGCTTGAACTCATAAACCATGAGACCATGACCTGAGCCAAAGTCAGAGGCTTAACTGACTGAGCCACCCAAGCATCCCTTCATATTACTTTTAAATTTCTCATTTTTCTCAATTAGATTTTTCTTTTGAGTTTTTTCCAATATTCTTGTTTCACAGTTAGTAATTCCAATGTTTTCATGATTTCTAGTTTTTATATATATGTCCAAATCTTAATTTATTAAAAAAAAAATATTTCCCTAGAGCCTTTTTACATTTTAAAAATAACGTGTCTTCCTGAATATTTATGAAGAAATTTTTCCCTTTGTTAAAAAAGAAAAAAAAGAAAAGAATTGAAGCTTATATATATTTCTGTATGGTATTTTAACATTTATTTATTTTTGAGACAGAGAGAGACAGAGAATGAACAGGGGAGGGTCAGAGAGAGGGGGAGACACAGAATCTGAAACAGGCTCCAGGCTCTGAGCCATCAGCCCAGAGCCTGACGCGGGGCTTGAACTCACGGACCGCGAGATCGTGACCTGGCTGAAGTCGGACGCTTAACCCACTGCGCCACCCAGGCGCCCCACTGTATGGTATTTTATATGGTTTCTGTCTTTGATCTCTCTACAATTTGTTTTGATATAAGTTATGAATTAAGTATCTAACTTTTTTTTTCTACTAAGTGTACCAAGGGGTTGCAATGCTATTTACTTAATCAGTAATTTTCTTTACTGACTTGAAACACTACCTTTATAATAAAATAATGACATAGTTGTGTAGATTTTTGTGTCTGTTTAAGGGCTTTTTATTTTATTCAACTGATATATCTGACACTATACCACACTTGCAATATTTATGTCTTAATATCACTATCTGGAATCAACATTGATATCCTTATACATGTCCCCTTTTCTTTCTTATTTAACCTCCCAGGATTAGTCAACAAATTGTTCTCTTATATAGTCTTGAATAATCTTCTTTGACTTTCATTATTTCATGTTATTTCACATTCTCTTGGTTTTACTTTTGTCCTTCTATGTATTCATTTTTTTTCATCTGCAAATGAATTCTTATGTGTAAAAATTAAACATGTTTTCTATAATGGACATATGTGAAAGAAACTGAATTTAATATTTGTGTGTGTGTGTTTATGTGATGACAATAGTAAATAAAAAGTTATTCAAAATGCCCACACTTCAGCTAACTCAGATTTCCACTTTTGGTTGTTAAGAGTTAACTTGCATTAGACCAATATTCCCACAATGGACAACTGTAAAAGCTTTCTAGATAAAAAAGAAAACCTCTTCATAATCTTTAGGAAACAGCCATGGACAGCATTCAGAACTGATCCTGACAGACCAGGATCCCTGAGAGAAGGAAAATGCATTGAGCTCAGCCTAACATTTGGTGTCACTATTCTCCTTGAAGTGTTGTTGTTTTTAAATTGTAGTTAAGAGTGAGAAATCAAGCAGAAAACAGCAACTAAAAAGCTGAGAAGCCTAGCAAAATTTTCAGGACTCATGGTATGAGGAAGACAAACTTCAATTCAGGACCTGCCAAAGATGAAGTCCCTGGAAGGTACCCTAGATATTCGGTTGGGATTCTTGAAGGGTTACATCCTGCAAATCAGGATAAACAGAAAACAGATTATCTCTCCCAAAGATTGAAACCTGGTTTTTCAACAGCTCAATCCACACTGGATTAAGGTGATCTACTCTTGTATCAGGCTGACAGCCAGAAACGAAATGTAAATCTTCTATGAAGAAAGAAGACATCATCCAGATCCTCAATGTGCATACACATTGTCTGGCATTAAAAGCAAAATAAAGTGAAATTCCTATAAGATATGATACAGTATTAAATAACTGAAAGAAAGAGAGAAATAGGCAATATAAACAGACCCATAGGTGATACATACATTGGAGTAACTAGACTTAGACTTTAAAATAACTTCGTTTTTATTTTTTTTAATGTCCATTCATTTTTGAGAGAGGGAGAGACAGAGTGAGAGTGGGGGAGGGGCAGAGAGAGGGGGAGACACAGAATCCAAAGCACGCTCCAGGCTCTGAGCTGTCAGCACAGGGCCCAATACAGGGCTCAATCCCATGAACCGTGTGATCATGACCTGAGCCGAAGTTGGAAGCTTAACTGACTGAGCCCCAAAATAACTTTAATATCTTTTTAAAAATATATATTAAAATATATACTTTCAGTAGATAGCTGAAATCCATAAATAAGCAAAATGGATACCCTAGAATGCACAAATAAAATAATTCAAATTAAGAAATTAATAGATTTAATATCAGATTAATACGGCTGAAGAGAACATTAGTGAACTTGGAGAAAGGTCAATATGAAACATCTGGATTGAAGCACAGAGAGGGCAAATAAGATGACAAATTCAGAAAAAAAAAGCATGCAAGATATATGTAAATGATTTTTTAAAAATCCTAAAGTATTTGTACTAAAGTATCCAGGTAGAGGAGAGAATGAAAAATAGGCAATATTTGAAATAGGTAATGGCTAAGAATTCTACACATTGAAAATTGGAGTCATCACTGATAGATTTAAGAATTGTTACAAACACCAAGCAAGAAAATAAAAAGAAAATGGTATTGAGGCATATCAGACAAAGAGAATATTGTAAATTGTCAAAAGGAAATGGATGCAATTCTTTGCAACAGAAAAATAAGAGCTTCAAGACAAACAAGCCAAAACAAGAAGCAAAATATTAAAATGTTGAAAGAAATCTGCTGCTGAACAATGAAATTATTTTTCAAAAATGAAGGTAAGTTTAAGATTTTTGAACAAACAAAACCTGAGAGAATTCTTTCCTCATAGATTCACAAAAAACTGGTAACTAAATTCTGTAAGCCAAGGAAAAAGCTGCATAAAGATGTTGAAAAATTTTTTCACTACTACAAAGTATGTCATTACATGGGTGAACCACAATTTATTTGACCATTGCTATGAACTGAACTTTTATGCCCCCCCCCCCCCCCCACCAAGTTCATATGTTGGAGCCTTACCCTCCAAAGTGATATTATTTGGAGGTAGAACCTTTGGGAGATAATTAAATTTGGATAAGTCATGGAGGTGGAGATAGAGCCACTATGATGGGATTGGTGCCCTTCTAAGAGGATGAAGAGACCCAAATTCTTGCTCTCTGACATGTGAGTAAACCCAGAAGGAGGCCCTCACCAGAACCTGACCACACCGGCACCCTTATCTCAAGACCCCTGGCCTCCAGAACAGTGAAAAATAAATGCTTGTTATGTGAGCCACCTAGTCTATGGTATTCTGTTTATAGCAGCCCGAATTGGCTAAGAAATCAATGCTGGACATTTATATAATCCAGTCTTTTGGTATTAAACACAACGCTTCAGTAAACTTGTCCATGTGTCATTTGGCAATTTTGCCAGTATAACTGTAGATATTACTCAAAGTTGAACCACTAGGTAAAAGAGTGCACATTTCTAATTTTGACAGACCTTACAAAATTGATCTCCAAAAAGTTTATGCAATTTACACTCCTACTAGTAGTGTCTGAGAATGCCTTTTCTCCCATCTGCTCTCCAACAGTGTGAGTTTTCAAATATCTCTTCCATTTCTTAAAATAATAGATTAAGAAGTGATATCATCACTTCCATTTAGCATATCTTTATATGATAAAGCAACTTTTAAAAAATATTTAAACACCTACTGTTTTTCATTTTCTGAGAATTGTCCTCTGTCCATATTCTTTACTGCTGTTTTTATCACATTGATTTGAAATATCTCTACAAAGATGAGAGAAATTAGCCATTAGTCAAATGTATTGTACTTTTTCTTATTTTTCTTCCTTAGACTTCATGTTTTTATGCAGGTTTTAATTTTCATATGGTCAAATTAATCAGTCTTCACCTATGGTGTCTGGGGATTATACCTCATAAAGCATTCCTAATTCTGCAATGATTGGGGAAAATATTCCCCATATTTCATTTTAGATGTTTTATGGTTTTACTAAATCATTGATATTTCAAGCTTTATCTGATAAAAGGAATGTGGCAGTGTTTATTTTAATCCATCCTTTCTCCACCTTTATTGCATATATTTTTATATTAGTGGAATTTTAATTGCTGTGATATTATAACGTCTGGTAGGATTAGTCTTTCTTAATTTCCTTTTTTCAAAGTTTCTGGGTGTTCTCAGCAACTTGGTTTTTCTAAATAAACTTTAGAATTAGCTTTCCTGATTTTAAAATTTAGAGAACTGCCATATTTACAATTTTGTCTCGTCTTATCCAAGACTATAATAAATCTTGGCATTTATTCAGATCTTTTTTAATGTCCTTTAGCAACATTAAAAATTTTTTGTTATATAAATATACTACCTTTCTCATTAAGTTCTTTCTTTAGTGTTTTGCATGGAATGTTTCTTTTAAATTTGACTTTTATTTCTATTATATTTTTAACAGTGTGCTGTTTATATATAGAAATGTCATACATCTTTATATATCTAGCATACTTACTGATTTCTTTGTGCCTAATAACTTGACAAATTATTATAATTTTTAGCATATAATAATAGTTATCTGCATGAATGAAAATATTGCATTCTCCTTTTAAATGTTATGCTTCATATTTCTTTCGCTTGCTATTTACCTTGGCTAAATCTGCCAAAATAATTAATGATGGTAGCAATAATGAGCATGTTTCTTCTTTTTGGTTTTAATGTGAATGTTTCTATTGTTGAAACATTCAATCTGATGTTAACTTTTGGACCGATGTATATACAAACACACATATTAATGTTAGTGTTTTATATTTTACATACATATACCTAGTATATTTATTCATCATAATAAGTAGCTATCTCTGTGTACTTATTTTAATGGGAATATTTGAAATGAATGTTTTAAATCTTATCTAATACTTTTTAGTCTATGAAGATAATAATTTTCCTCCAGTCTGGACATACTAAATGGTGGATCCTAATAGATTGCTTTACATTAAATCATCTTTCCACTCCCAGCAAGAGTCTACTTAATCATGGCAAACATGTACTTTCAATTTTATTTGCTAATATTTTATTTAGAATTTCCTTTGGATTGATATCTCATGGTACTATCAGTCCTTAAACTTACTGTGTCAGGCTGGTTTGGACAATAACAAAAGGAAGCATTTTCCCTCCCTGTTGGCTGCTATGAACAGAGCAATATCACACAGGTCAATCTGGTATAGCTGTTTTTGTGTGAGGCCGTCTGTTATTCAGCCTTTGTGTCTTTGAAGAAGGGGAGAGCAGGCATCAAGAACCACCTTGCCACACATGATTTCAGCCCCATTCTCCCATTCTGCTGGCTTTATTTCTTTTTTTTTGATGGAGATGATGCTTCCTTGCATTTGCTCTATTTTATTAGTCTCTCTCACCTCCCCTGATATCAGTTATTTATTTTTATAATGTCTACGGTTTTACTTTTTATTTTATTTTATTTTTAACTTTTTTAACATTTATTTATCATTGAGAGACAGAGCATGAGGATGGGAGGGGCAGAGAGAGGAGGAGACACAGAATCCAAAGCAAGCTCCAGGCTCTGAGCTGACAGCACAGAGCCTGACGCAGGGCTCAAACCATGAGATCATGACCTGAGCTGAAATTGGACGCCTAATTGACTGAGCTACCCAAGCACCCCCATGATTTTACTTTTTAAAGTGCAGGCCTAGTTCTGCTAACCCATTCTCATTCCCTTGCATTATTTCTCTTTCAGCCATATGCCTTTTCATTTCTGCCTTTACTTTCAAGTGTTCCTTGATTATAGTACACTGTGAAGAAACCTATTTGAGTTTTGGAAGACACGAAGCATATTTATAAAATCTTCTTCTGTTTCCTATGTTAAGACATTTTCAAAGTTAGTGTTTTCTCCTCAGTGATTCTTTCCCCTTGGCAGCAAAATGTTTTCCAAGTCTCTGTATTGTTATCCTTGTTTCTGTTTCTTTATTACTTATTTTCAAATAGAAGAGATCTATGCAGGTCTTACATTTGTTGTCAGATAAGATAGATGCAATATTCTTATAGCCCCTTATATTCTGCTGATACAGTGGCATACTTCATCTTCTTAGATCTAGACCCAGAAACTAGGCTCATATTCATATACAGTCAGTCTTTAGCTACCTTCCAATGTCAGAAAGTTAGAGGACAGATAATTTGAACAGCAGACTTGGAGACCTGTAACACTTTCCTTGACTTTCCATAGGAATGTCCTTAAAGACACACACACACACAGACACACACACTGCATGTGCACTTGAAAAGAAAGAGTAAAAATAGACCCTCCTTGGAAATTTTTTACTTGCAGTATTTTCATTGAGGATTTTTTTTTGGTAAGAATAAACTAGTAGTATGTATGCCCTTCATTCTGAGCCAGAAAAGTATTATTGGCCAAAAAAAGATATATAAAATTTTGAATGACCTCTGGAGATAGCATCTAACATTTGGTTGCAGAAGTCATTCTATGCATAAACAGTGTCCTTCCCTCACCTATCCTCTTTTGCCATAACAACATGTAGTCTCTTCCCTTTCCTTTCCTTCCTTATTGCACCAGCATCTACTCTATTTGTACATCCATTAGAAGACTACAATTTCCAGGAAGCAAATGCTGGAAATAATAGATGATACGCTGTGCATTATGTTCTTGAAAATGTTGTCTTATTAGGAAAAGTGCTATTCATGGGGCATCAAGAGGAATGAATCCTTGAGAGATGGGTGGTTAATGAATACATACACACAAACACACACAAATACAAGTTTAGAGGCACAATTTGGCCTTCATTTATTAATATGTCCTCACAAAAGTGAGTATTTTTTTCCTATTTGAGAACATGCTGTGCCAATGTTAGAAACACCCAGAGTTAGAACACATTATACTTCAGTTAATTATAATTCAAAGAAAGAAGTTGTTAGCTTAGTCTATGACATCTAAAAATAATAAACTTATCACATCTCTTAATTTTGTGTGAAAAGCCTATTTCATTCAATCTCCAACTTCACATTTTCTCCCAATTAAGTGGATATAAGAATATGGAGCTAGGTCACTGGCAAGTGATGATCCAAAACTTAGAAATAATTGCATAGTGCCTCAAATATATAACTTTATATAAATGCTATGAGAAGCTGTAAGCAATGAATAATCCATAAAGAGTATTGGGTTTATACTTCCATTAAAGGCTATGTTCCCTCAAGCCTTGAATATTCCATGAACAATTCAATTAATCTTTTATATATAGCAGACACAATAAAAATACTGATATGTTGTACACAAAACACTGCATAAAATAAGATTTTTAAAAATTACCTAAATTATATTTTAGCTCACCTTTTTATTTTCAAAGTGAATTATTTTCTTCTCAGACTGTAATCTAGGTTTAGTTTCATGTATTTTTAAAACTTAGTGACAGATGAACTCTTTCTAATCTATTATATATCATACTTTTCTATCTTTTATATTGTCATCCAAAAGCGAAACAGGTAAGTATAAACTTCTAGTTAGTGGGTTTTATAAAGCACACTGGTCATGTCAGCAATTTCAGTTACTCTTTTTACCTCCTCCTTTTCATTCCAAGTTCTTAATGATCTTCAGTCAAACTTACGGATACATTTCCTCATTGGTGCCTCCTGTTGGGGTTCTGTTAGCCATATGGGTATGGGAAAACTCTGTGGTCTGGTTTTATGATAAATTTGAGACTACTAGGGAGCTTTCAGCCTGTCAAACTGAAACAAATTTTTCAGCATCAAGTATGAATATGTTTCTGTTTCTATAGTATAAATATTATTATCCAGTTATTTACATATGGATACATATTGCTACAATAGTGCCTAGAGAATCAGGAGTAGACAGCTGCCAACTGCTTTGATTTAAATTATAAATGATGGCACTAAAATAAACACCGAAAAAAATTAAAGTCTAAAGAGATGTATCTCATCTATAGAAAAAAAAAGTACCTGGTACTGAGGACATTTTAATCAGCATTTTCAGGCTAACAGGGACATCCATATAAAACAAATTTTTCTCAGATGGCTGAAAGATTGAAAATTGAAACACAAAACTTTTAAAACTTTTTAGGATTAAATTTAGAATGATTTTTTGGAACATTTAAAAAAAATAAAAGCATTATTAAAATAAGTATGTCAGGGGTGCTTGGCTGGCTTAGTTGGTTGAGCATCTGACTTCAACTCGGGTCATGATCTCACAGTGCATGAATTCAAGCCCTGAACTGGGCTCTCTGCGCTCAGTGTGGAGCCCGCTTTGGATCCTCTGCAGCCCCCCCCCCCCAACCGCCCCTAACTCTGCACCTCCCCTGCTCTCTCTCTCTTTCTAAAAATAAATATTTAAAAAATAAATAAATAAAATGGTTAATTAAAATAATAAAATAAATATATCATTGGTCAAAGAGCAATATCTGAAACAGAGTATATTTAAATCTCATCTATTACTGTAAATTTGCTTCAGCTTCCTCATCTGTAAAATAGAGGCAATAATCTGACCTACCTAAAAAGTTGTTATGAGGATAGAATTTGCTCAATTCAGGTAAAGTAAGGAGGACAACATCTACAATACAACAATGTGTGAGTCAACTGGGACCCTGATTGAGGGGTAGCAATTTTCACCAGCCTGGTCTTGTTATGGTCAAAAATGGAAGTACTCAGAAGGACAAGTGGAAACATGAGGGTGCCTCCATTGGCCAAAACAAGTGACATGGCCAAATACAACTTCAACATGTCAGGGAAATATACAATTCCCATGTAATTGTGGGGTAAGGAACACTTATTTTGGAAATATTATCAAATACACTATACTTGGTAAAACCACCATTTGCAAGATTGGCTCTTTGGGGTTTGGTTATATAGAATCGTGGTGTGGTGTGGCTGTTTGAGTAAAAAAGGTCAAGGTTTTTGTGCACAGGCTTATTTGGGATAGTTTAAAAGAAAGAACCATGATATCACTTGCATTTGAAGAAGTGATAAGAGATTTTAAGAAGTGTGATTTTGATCTCTGTCTGCCGTTCAGTTTTCAAGAAAAGCAAATAAGAAAGAGTTATTTTGAAAATATTTTTTTTTTTTGCTGTTTCTTTGATTATGCCATCAGTCTGGGCCTGGAATGTATCACACTAGCAACCAAGTCACTGAAATGTTAATAAGCTTTTTAAAAGAATATACAAAGTAATTTTTAAAATATCTTATTCAATTTGCCATACACATTCATCACACATATGTAACTTCTGGTGTTGGTTTGGCCTATAACCTTGTTAAGTTTTCTCAAATATATAAAGACATATCCAAATACACCTAATTTTATGTGAGAAATGTGCATGTATTTTTATATGAGAATATTATATTAATATATAAATACATATTGGTATATGTGTATATAGGTATAAAGTATTCATTTAAATATGTCATATTTGTCTTTTTAGGTCATTATGTGTAGATCTACCTAATTCTTTCTTTTTTTTTTCTTTTTTTTTTTTCAACGTTTATTTATTTTTGGGACAGAGAGAGACAGAGCATGAACGGGGGAGGGGCAGAGAGAGAGGGAGACACAGAATCGGAAACAGGCTCCAGGCTCTGAGCCATCAGCCCAGAGCCCGACGCGGGGCTCAAACTCACGGACCGCGAGATCGTGACCTGGCTGAAGTTGGACGCTTAACCGACTGCGCCACCCAGGCACCCCTAGATCTACCTAATTCTTTCTAATAGCTGAATACTATTCCATGGAATGAATGTTCCATAATATATGCACTAACTTCCACCTAGTGGAACTGCTTACATTTTTTTCTTTTGGAATTGCTTACATTTTTTTGATATTTTGCATAATGTTGAAATCATGCATCTTTATATATTATTTCTATAGTTTTTAAGGGAGAGTACTTCAGAATGGAATTGCTAGACTAAATAAATAATTTAATAAATAATATAAATAAATTAGATTTTTTTTACAAGTGTTTGTTGTCACAGTATTTTGCAAAAACAATTTTTATAATTTTCTCTCTCAGTAATTATGTTTGAGATTATATGCTAGTACTGGGTGTACTCAACTTTTTAAATGTTTTTCAGCCTGATAAAAAATAGTATCTGGTTCGTTTTATTTTGCATTCATAACATTTTCAGATGAAAATGATCTTGGCACTTACTACCATTTCTCCCCATTCTATTTTCTTTTTTTTTCTTTTTTCTTTTTTAATGTTTATTTATTCTTGACAGAGACAGTGGGAGAGACAGAGTGCGAATGGGGGGAGAGACAGAAAGAGTGGGAGAGACAAAAATCTGAAATGGGCTCCAGGCTCTGAGCCTACAGCACACAGTCCAACGTGGGGCTCCAACCCACAAACCACGAGATCATGACCTGAGCAGAAGTCAGAGGCTTAACTGACTGAGCCACTCAGGTGCCCCTCTATTTTCTTCCTTGTAACACTAGATATTGTAATTCTGAGAATTTGGAAGGTGTAAGGTAAGCAGAAGTTGTTCTTTGGCCAACGGTAGGCAGATGCATGAGCTTAACTCAAAGTAAGGGTTGTAGTAGTAGGAGGACCCTATGCTTGCCTCATTCCTTGAATACAGCTAGATAAATATCAAATCATTCTGAATGCCCAGAAATTGATCTGATGACTGACAGAACAAACTGCACACTAGAGGGAGAGAAGAGGCCACATCATTGAAGGTAGGAGGTGTGGAGATGTGGTTTTGGGGAGAAATGGATTGGGGCTGCTGTGGAGAGGAGAGAGCCCGTCTTGTGGAGAGAGGCTAGAGAGAGAGGAGCATGCAGGGTTTTGCACAAGGAAAACACTTCCCCAAATCCATTGACTGGAGAAATGAGAGGGGCTGATTTTTGTGATTATTTGCAACTCATGGGGCTCAAAGACTAGAGTTTTAGAGGTCCATGATGTGGTTGGAATACAGCATGGAGGGCATTGCAGTGCTCCTGTAGAGAAGGCAGGCAGGTTACACAGAGATAGATGGGGCAATCTGAGAATCCACAAAGACACACTGGGAGAGACAGTTGCTTCTTCTTGGAGCACATCTGAGAGAGGGGGCACTGCCTCTCTGAGGACAAAGGAGCCAGTGGGTGCCATTTCCCTCTCCAGCCCCTCAGCATAAACCAACTTCAGTAAACAGTACAGCACAAATACTAGCTGCCTAAACTGTTTACATCAAGTCCCATCCCTCTATGCTCTGCTAGTACCACTTTTCTTGGGCAAGTATGCCTGAAAACCAGCACTGTGGGCCCATGCCCCAGAAGACCAGCACAACCCCCGCCCCCCCCCCCCCCCCCGCGACACACATTGTGTCTACTGACCACAGAGCTCTGCAAATCTTCAGCTGTAAATAGCATTCATCTGGAAATAGCATCTGATCTCTTTTAACAAACAACAAGAGCACACCTAGGTAAAACTCACCACACTTTGGACAAGGTCCAAAAACTCCCCACTGCAGGAGAAACTATGCAGAGGACTAACCTGGGGGATAGAGCAGCCATAATACAGCAGAAGAGTGCACACAGCATATACCAGAGATACTTCCTGAGGCACCAAGCCCTGGACAGCATATGAACTCTTCTTCATAAAGCCATTACTCTCAGAAGCAGGAAGCATACCAGGCTTTTCTAACACAGAGAAGAAGACAGAGACCTACACAAAAAGCCAAAATGGAGGAATTCATACCAAAAGAAAGAACAAGAAAAGGTCATGGCCAGTGATTGAATCAAAACAGATATAAGCAATATTCCTGTCCATAATTTAAAGCAGCAATCATAAGGATACTACCTGGACTTGGGGAAAACATAGAAGACACCAGGGAGTCCATTGCAGTAGAGATAAAAGAGCTAAAAACTAGTCAGGTGAAAATGAAAAATGCAACAACTGAGATTTGAAACTGACTAGATAGAATGACCACAAGCATGGAAGAAAACAGAGGAATGAATAAGAGATATAGAAGATAAAATTATGGAAAATAATTAAGCTGAACAAAAGAGAGAAAGAAAAACTTTGGATCACCAATATAGACTTAGGGAACTCAGTGATTTCATCAAACATAATAACCATTTGTATCATAGGAGTCCCAAAAGAAGAAGAGAGGAAAAGGGGGGAAAAGGTTTACTCCCAGAAATTATAGCTGAAAACTTCCCTAATCTGAGGAAGGAAACAGACATTCAAATCCAGGAAGCATAGAGAATTCCCATCCAAGTCAACAAAAGCAGGCCAATACCAAGACATATTGTAGTTAAATTTGCAAAATATAGAGATAAAGAAAAAATATTAAAAGCATCAAGACAAAAGAAGTCCCTAACTTACAGGGGAAGACAGATAAGGCCAGCAGCAGATCTTTCCACAGAATCTTGGCAGGGCAGAAGGAGTGGCATGATATATTCAATATGCTGAATGGGAAAAATATGCAGCCAAGAATACTCTATCCAGCAAGATTGTCATTTAGAATAGAAGGAGAGATAAAGAGTTTCCCAGACAAACAAAAGCTAAAGGAGATTGTGACCACTAAACTAGTCCTGTAAGAAATATTAAAGAGGACTCTTTGAGGGAGGAAGAAAGACCAAAAGTGACAAAGACTAGAAAGGAACACATAAAATCTCCAGATGATTACTCTGAATGTAAATGGCCTATATTCTCTAATTAAAAGACATAAGATGTCAGAATGGATTAAAAAAAAAAAGACCCATCTACATTCTGCCTATAAGAGACTGATTTTAGAGCTAAAGACACCTGCAGGTTGAAAGTTAACAGGATAGAGAAACAGTTACCATGCAAATGCATGTCCAGAGAAAGCTGAAGTAGCAATATTTATATCAGACATACTAGATTTTAAACCAAAGACTGTAACAAGAGATGAAGAAGGGTACTATATCATAATAAAGGGGACTATCCAACAAAAAGATCTAACAATTATAAATATTTATGCCCCCAACTTGAGAGCACACAAATATATAAAACAATTAATAACAAACATAAAGGAATTCATTGATAATAATACAATAATAATACAGGACTTTAACACCCACTTACAGAAATGGACAGATCATCTAAACAAAAAATCAACCAGGAAACAATAGCTCTGAATGACACACTGAACCAGATAGACTTAATACATATATTCAGAACATTTCATCCTAAGCAACAGGATACACATTCTTTTCAAATGCACATGGGACATTCTCCAGAATAGATCACACACTAGGTCACAAATCAGGCCTCAACAAGGAAAAAGGATTGAGATGATACCATGCATATTTTTAGACCACAATGCTAAGAAATTTGAAGTCAACCACAGCATCCTCTGCAAATCTCTCACTTGTGCCCATGGCAGCTGTGACTATCAGAGAGAGATTACCACAGTCCTGGCCTTGGCAACAGCAGCAACTTCCTCATTCACTGGAGCCTAGCGGTGAACCTCAGAGCCTTGAGTGGCCTTTCCTGACTCTCTCAGCTCTTTCAGTGAGTGTGTAAGCACTTGATTTTCTGTAATAAATTCCTTCCTGTTAGAAATGCCTGTCGTGATTTCTGCTTCCCTTCTCTGAACACTATCTGATAGATTATTTTTGGTGATTGGCCATTTATATTTCCTTGTTTATCAAATACCTATTCATAATCATGGCCCACTTTTATTGTTCTTTAAAATTAATTTTTGGAATATTGATTCTTCTTCCTTTTTGTGTTACTCCTTTTTCCTGTTTTTTTTTTTTTTAACTTTAGTAAATATTCTCTTGTCATACAGAAATTTTCATTTGTATGTATTCAAATCAAGTATTGTTTTTCTTTATGACTCCCAGTTTCCTCTAATGCTTAGGAAGATCTTCCTCACTTCAGGTTATAAATATACTTGCCCATATTATTTTTCATGCTTTGTTACTTTATTCTTTTTTTTTCTTTACTAAATTTGGAATTTATTTTTAAGTGTAGTATAAAATAGGGTTATATACTCATTTTCTTCTGAATTAAGAGCCAATTGTCCTAAAATATTAATTATAACACTTTCTTTCCCCCTTTCACATGTGAATTTTGTATTCTTGAATTTCATTGAATTTCATTGAATTTCATATGTGAATCTATTATTAGGACTTCTATTATCTTTCACTGATATTTCTGTATATATTTTTTCATCACTATATATTTTTTAATCACCATTGCTTTTTAATAATATTTATTCTCTGGTAATGCAATTCTCTTGAAAATTCTCACACATCTATTTTTTTCTATGAATTTTGGAATGACTTTTTCCAGTTCAAAAAATTTTGTTAAGCATTACACCAAATATGATTTAATTGCATTAAATAGATAGATAGATAGATAGATAGATAGATAGACGTAGATAGAGATAAGTACACAAAAATTTGGAAAGGATTGATACTTTAGGACTATTAAGGACTATCTAAAATCAAGTACTGAAAGAGCATGTTTCTGAATTTATTCAGATTATATTGCATGATTTTCAAAAAATCTCATAGTTTTCTTCAATAGCTTGTAGTTTTCTCATTAAAGTGCCTATAAATGGGACAACATATACCATGCAATTACATCTTTCTAGTCACTAAAATAGTGAAATGATTTATTCACTTATTCATATATCTCACTGTCTTTCATGTAGTAATTAATGAACCCAATGATTTATTACTTGAGAGTTTGCCCTATACTTCTCTTGGTACTATATATATATATATATATATATATATATATATATATATAGTCACAAGGGATTCAGGAACCCTTAGAAACTGTTACATACGTGTGTTTTCAGGGGAGGGGAGTCTCAACTTTCAGGTGATTCTCAAAGGACCCCTTAATTCGAAAAAAGGTCAAGAATCATCAATATAATAAAAAAGAATGAAGTATTAATACATGGTACAACATGGATGCACACTTAGATGATAGATAGGTAGATAGATGATAGATAGATAGATAGATAGATAGATAGATAGATAGATAGATAGATATACACAGATGATAGATACAAAGATAGGTGCAGATATAGATACAGTGTATTGGTTCTATTTCTCTAGAGAATTTTGACTAAAAAAGTTTTCAAATATTTGGGGATTTTCAAGAGATCTTTCTATGTTTGATTTTTAATATAATATAATCTGTTCATAAGTTTATAAATGTTTAGGACTACTATATTAATATTTGAATTGACCCCTTTATTTTTATGAGATGACTTTATGCATGACTGTATTTTTATTGATGTGAAATCTACCTGTTCCGATATTAGTATAGTCTCTTCAGCTTACTTTTGAGTAGCAGTAGCATTTGCTTTCTATTTATTCCATCTCTTCTTTTTTCTTTCTTATTTGCTTTCTATTTGTCTCATCTGCTTTTTCTCCTTTTTCCCTCTGTTTGTCTTCTTTTGCATTGTGTATTTTTTATTATTTCTATTATTTCATTTTATCTTTTTTGTTCATTTACTAGTTATAACATTGTCTTTTGTTACTTTAGTGATTGGATCGGCATTTATGGAGTACATCTTTAACTCATCCTAGTCCATCTACCTGTAAGTAATGTTATCCCACTTTACCTTGAGCATAAGTTCCTTACAAGAGTATCCTTTGATCTCTCCCTTCTGGCATTTGTGTTGTTGTCCAACACTTACTTCCACGCATGTTATAAACCCCAGCACACAAAGAAAAACTGCTGCCCTCCCATGTTGTTATTCATCCAAAGCTGACTTACACAATAGATTACTACACTCCTGGGAAAATGGTCCCCTTTCTCTATAAATGAAAAAAGATGGCCTCTTTCTGCCTACAACTAGAGACATCCAGGTTAGAAGAGGACAAAGTAATGTCTCTTAATGCTTTCAGGAAACCATATTCTTTTTGAAATAAGTATTTTTAACTTTAAGTGTGTTTTACCAAACTTTAGCTGAGGTTGCTTTCTTTTAATGGTGCTAAGCAATAATTGCACTAGCATCTAGTGATCTTGTGGGGAAAACACAAACCATATACACATAATTTACAGCATACACACCATTTTATATCCTAACATTGATAATAAATAGGTGATTATGTTTATGAGCACATATAAATATGGTCTTTATAATTCAGTATTCAGATTTTACCTTGTATAACAGCTAATGTCAACTATTTTGCATCTTAATATAATATATAAAATGTTTATAAAAGGTACAGGCACACTGGGATATCTTGGTTCAGTTAACTTTATGAATGGGTTTATAGCTTTTGGAAAAAAAAAGGGATATAGTCACAGAGAAATATATATATATATGTATACACATACATATAGTTTCATATATATGGTTTCATATATATATATATATATATATATATATATATATATATATATATATGGTTTCATATGGATAGACAGATAGATAGATGAAAGAGAGAGAGGTTTTAAAGATTTAGCTCATTGGCTCATGTAATTGTGGGGCCTGGCAAATCTGAAATCTGTTTGTCAAGCCAGCAGAGTAGAAATTCAGGTAAGAGATCATAGTGCATTATTGAGTCTGAAGCCTGGAAATTCAGGAAGAATTTTTATGTTGCAATGTGGAAGCAGAATGCCTTTTTTGGGATACCTGTCTTTTCTCTTAAGGCCTTCAACTAATTGTGTAAGGTTCATTCACATTATGGAGGATAATCTATTCATTTGTTTTGTTTTAAAATATAATTTATTATCAACTTAGCTAACATACAGAATACATACAGTGTGCTCTTGGCTTTGGAAGTAGATTCCCATAATTCATCACTTACATACAATGCCCAGTACTCATTCCAACAAGTGCCTTCTTCAATCTGCCTTATTTCTATTCAACTGATTGTAAATGTAAGTTACATCTAAATACCGTTACAGCAACATCTAGACTAGTGTTTGCCCAAACAGACTATGGTCACTATGCCATAGTCTAGCCAAGTTGACATATAAAATTTACTATCACAGAAAGTAAATAACACATCTCTAAATTACCTATTGGTCAAAGAAAAAAATCAAAAAGGAAATTAAAAATATATTTTTATCTGAATGAAAATTAAAACACATAATGGTAAAATTTGGGGGATGAACCAAAAGCAGTGGAATATTATGCCACTAAACATTTATATTGGGAATGAATGAAGATCCTGAATCAATTGGTTCAGCTTCCACCTTAACAAATTAGAAAAGAAAAAAATAATAAAGCAAATGAAACACAAATCAAGCAAAAGAAAAGAAATAATAAAGGTCATAGTGAAAAATCAATGAAATATAAATCAGATCCAAATGCTAGTCCTGCTCTCATATTTGAGAAGATCAATAAGATTGGTAAGCCTCTATTTAGATCAATCAAGAAAAAAATAGAAGACACAAATTACCAATATCCATTCTGTCCTATTGATCTGTGTGCATATTCTTTCACCAATGTCATATATTCGTTCTTCTCTTTATTATCATAACTTATATGTAGTCCTGAAATCAGGTAGTGGCAGTCTTCTATGTAAATATTTTTCAGAACTGTTTTGATTATCCTGTTTCTTTGTCTTTCTGTTCGTATTTTAGAAGTAATTTGTAAATACTAAGAAACAAAAAAACAAACCAAAAAAACCCCCCAAACTTTGGGGGTTTGATTAGAATTGCATTGACCTACAGATTAAATTGAAGAGAATTTACATCTTAGCAATATTGTCTTCAAAACATGAACATAGTGTATCTCTCCATTTATTTAGGTCTTCTTTGATTTCTTTCATCAATGATTTTTTTTTTTAGTTTTCTGCATATAAATTCTGTACAAATTTTGTCAGCTTTATTCCTAAGATTTCATATTTAGAGTGCCAGTGTAAATGGTATTTTTAAAATTTAAAATTCCAATTTTGCTGATAATTAAGATTGTGATTGACTTTTGTATATTGATTTTGTATCATGAGGCCATTCTAAAAATAGTCTTTAGTTCCAAGATCTGTTTTGTAGACATTGTGGTTTTCCTACATATGTAATCATATACTTGGATATTGTAACTATGTAGTTACAAAGGTAAGACATAGTACTATGTCTTCTAAATAATTCATATTTGGAAGAGACAAAATTATCCTCTTAAAAAATACATACAAAATTCTAATCATGATAAAACTGTAGCTTAACTGATGTTTGTAAACATATCTAAAGAAAATGTTAATAGACAGGAAATTTAGAAAAGATAAGCCAAAGGGCAAAGTGTCGACATTTAGAGACTAGGAATTAAACAACCACCACATTTCAGGGATGATAGACACTGAATTTTAAGGAAAATGAGTAATGTTTCTGTTGTAGACAGGAATGACCCATCATATCTGAGCATGGCCTGGATGAAAATACCTCCATTTGTCTGATTTCATTTCCTCCAAACATCATATTTTGGTTCATTCAGGTTCTAAAGTCAGAGTGCTTTGGTTCTCTTCAGCCCCAGCATTCAAAGGTTAGCTGCAGGCTTTTCAATATCTTTAAGCTCTACTTCCTTCATTTGCAAAATAAAGGTAAAGGCAGCACTTCCTTCATAGGATTGTCATGAGAATTAAATAAAATAATACAGGCCAATTTGCTAAAGCAGGCATTCCTAAGTAAAAGTGACATGGCAGATATCTGAGTTTCCACTGTTTTTCCTGGCACTTATCTTAAAAACACTGCCAGATCAGAAAACCCCAGTAGCCAGAGGCTATGGAGTATACTGTTGCTTCATAAACCCCAGTAGCTTCCCAGGTGTAATCCCATAAGGGTAGAAAGAGGGCTGGGAGACACCAAAGACAGAGGCCACTCAAGATTGGTAGGTGGTAGGTTTAATAAGTCAGGGAATTTAATTAGGAGGCTCATCTTGGGCAACTAGAGATGAGTAGATTTCCACACCTGCCTGCCAAATCTTAACAGTTTATATAGAGGCCTTAACTGGATTCAGTCATGTATACTACCCAAATGGTCTCAGCAACATATTGCTCTCTTAAGGCTATGTCCTTGAAAATGGCTCCCATTGTGGGAACAGGGGAGGCAGCTTACATTTCAAACACTGGGGAGGGATGAGGACACTCTTACTGCCTGGGTCCAGTTGTTCAGTCAACTGACATCACATAACAGTTACCTCCTCTAACCCGTATCAAGGACTGTGGGAGCATAGGGGGGCTGGAGATCATGGAGAGTTTTCTACATGAGGAAAGTGAACAGTGGCAATTAGACTCCTCTCCTGGGGCTTCCCAAATGGCTCAGTGAGAAGCAAATGGGCACCTGCTTGTGCTGAGGACATTATCAACCCAAAGTGGACTATAACAGCTAGTAAGACCTTCCTTTACCCCTTCTCTCTAATGCTTCCTTTCTTTTCCCAACCAAGGAGATGCTGGAAGGAGGAGAGACATTGTGGGGCAAGAGGAATGAAAATGTCCACCACATGGCAACTCCTTTCCATTTGCTATCTTGCAGGCACTGGCCGTGAGAAGGTGAGCACTGAATTATCTATAAGATAGAATCAACTGGATTTTTAATACCTGAAAACAAAATCAAGCTTATATATCCTACCCAAAATGTCTTAAGAGACCAAAAAGGAAAAGTAAATTATTGAAGAAAAAATATAACATGTTCATATTTGTACTCTGCAGGAAACAGACTGGGCAATTAACAGGTTTTTGTAACTGGAAACATTTTTTTCCTAATCGGGAACTCTTATTTTTTAACTTTTTCATGTAAAAAAAAGGCTTTATTTTCCTTTTACCATATTAATGAAGTGTTGAAAAAATATATGTAAAATGTGAAGCATAATAATAAAATTCACAACACAAACCAGCTGAAATTTAAGAACTAGAAGATCACAGATATTATCTACTAAGTGCTCTCCCCTATTGCACATACCTGTTTCTACCCTAGAAGTCATTGTTCTCTTCAATTTGTGTTCAAGTATCATTGTGTAGCAGACACCGTCAGTGCCCACCTACATTCCCTTGGTATTCACAATTCCTGTAAATGCAGATGGAGTATTCCTGCAAGTGAATATGTAACACCATGCCTAGGGGATTTCTTTGGAGTGGATAAGGCAGGCTAGAAGTTCCAGAGAACTTGCTTTTTGATCTTTTTTAGTATCATTTAACACACACACATACACACACACATACACCTCTTAGCAATACACTGTTCAGTTTTGTGGTATTATATATGTGATATCATATATTATATAGTTTTCTGACTCACTTTTTTCACTCAACATCATGTTTCCAAAATTCATCTTTTTTTTGGCATATTTGTAATTCATTAATTTTATTACTATGTATACTGTCTTGTGAATAAAGTTGAATCAACATAATTTTTTTTGGTTCTCATTATTTATTCACTGATGGATATTTGGATTGCTTCCCTATTCTTTCTGTTATGAACACAGTGCTACTATGAACATAGTTATATAAGAATCTCAGGGCACCTATGCAAAAGTTGTATCATAGTAATGTTCATTCCAAAGTGGCTGTAGCAATTTACACTCCCTCCGGTATAAGAATTCCCATTGAACCAAATGCTCTGCAACATTTGGTCTTGACAGCTTTCTTGATTGTTTTGTAGTGCTGCCTTTATCATACATTGAGTTCTCATACATATATAGGTGTGTCTGGACTCATTGGAATAGTCAGCGGTTCATTTACATGCTATTGCACCAATAGCATATAACAGTTATTACTCTTTTGTAGAATATCTTAATATATCTGGTAGAACAAGTTTCCGTCTTTTGTTTTTAATCTTTTATGTTTTTTGAATTTTAAAGTACATCTGTTTAATTATATTATAACCATTAATGCAATATCTGCCTCAATAATTTCATTCTGACAATAAAAAAAGATGGCATAATGATGGTTTTAAAGCTGGTTCAATCACAATTTTAAAGCCTTATTTATCAAGAGTGAAAACAGAAGACTATTAAAAATAGCTAAAAAGGTAACATGTGTCATAGTGCTTAATGTTTCTGTAACTGTTGGTAAGGCTTACACCTACGTCTGATGCAGAATTCTTAATGACACTGAAATAGTTATTTTCTCAACCGCAAGGTATGTACTGGTACTGTGGGTCTGGGAGAGACTGGGGATGGGTACTACTCCTCGTCTCCAGTTGTGACTATGCAACAGGAGCAAGTGTGCTTTGTATCTATTCCAGAAGCCCATCCCCTCTATAAATAACATCCTCCAGATATGTAGCAGCTTCGTGGCTTTCTTCTTCCAGCTTGTACAAGCTAGCAGCCCGTATGTAAAGCAGCTGTAGATTTTTCACTGAGTAATGAATGGACCAAAACATCCATGTCTTTTGCTGTTCTTGGGATCAGTGCGGCAAAAAGCTAGACGTATTCTTCTGTAGGATTAGTTGGCAGATCTTCGTTCATTGCTGTCTGAGCATCAGGAAAAGGGGCGGGAGGGCCACAATGCTGTAACACTCCAATGGCATTACAAAACTGATCTGCAAGGGCACTCACCACGTCCTGCAGCTGTGTGAGCCTATCAGCCATGTTCCTCCACGAGCTAAGGGAGGCCAGAGACTCTCTTTTGCTTTTACAGGTTAACTATCTGTGGCTCATTTCTTTTTCTGAAATAAATTTTAGAGTAATCATTCTTCAAAACATACAACAGATTTTGTTTGTGGTTCCCTTGAATATTTATTTAGGTTGATTTAGACAGTAGTGACTTCTTATAATATTGAGACATATGCAAAAGCATGGAACACCTTTTTATTTAAATCATCTTCTATGTTATTTACAGCTTTGAGGTTTTGTTCACAGAGGTCTTATGTATTCTTTTAAGAAAGCAATTTATTGTTATTGTTGCTATTGCATTATCCTCTTAAAGTTAATTTCTATTTGGCTATCGTTGGTCTAGAGAACCAAATTTCTCTTAAATAGGTGTTCACATTATCTGCAAACTATGTCAGTTTTATATCTCATCTTCTATTGCATATATTATTTATTTTTCTTTCTTTATAGTCTTTGCCAGAACCTCCAATAGCATGTTAAATAGTAGCAGTGTTAGTAGACCTTTTTGTCCTGTTCTTCATCTTATAAGGAATGCATTAAAAGTTTTTCCATTAGGTACAAAATTTGTTGTAGGTTTTGGTATATATATCTTACAAGTTAGTCTTCTTCTATTCTTAATTTGCTAATAATGCCTTTTAGATAATGACAGCTTGCCTTTTATCAAATATGTTTTTTGCCTCAATTGTAAAAATTACATAATTTTTTCTCTTTAGTCTATTAATATCATGAATTACAATTGATTAAATTCAATTTATTTTAAATTATAAGACTATTCACTGGATGTGAAGAGAGAAATATGACATTTAGAGCTGCTGTAGTGTGGGCAAAGACCTTGTTTAACAGTGAAACCAATACACGGAAAAATAGCAGAACAAAACTAAGAGATTAAGACAACCAGATCCTGATAATATTGTATGCATTGTGGCAGGAAGCCACACATGAATTCAGTACTCCCCTAAACATTTGTTGGGTAAGCCAATAAATTATCTGAAACCAGTGTGAGTTTGCTTTTGAGGTACTTAATTTGAAAACATTACTCACATAATTCAGGGTTTGGTTTTTTTTCAGCTGTCTAACACTATTTATGAAATAGTCAATTCTATCTTCATAATTTTGGATGCCTCCTTTACTTTGACATCAATTTGCAAAAATTTATGGGTCTGTTCCTTAACAGCGCTCCACTTCTTTGTCTGTTTGGTTTATTCCTATACCAGTGGCATTCTCTAGCTCTTCATAGAGCTAGAACAAACAATCCTAAAATTTGTATAGAACCAGAATAGATCCCAAATAGCCAAAGCAATCCTGGGAAAACAAAAACAACAACAGCAACAGCAACAAACAAACCAAAGCTGGAGGCATCACAATTCTGGACTTTAAGCTGTATTACAAAGCTGTAATCATCAAGACAGTGTGGTACTGGCATAAAAACAGACATACAGATCAATGGAACAGAATAGAGAACCCAGAAATGGACCCACAGATGTATGGTCAACTAATCTTTGACAAAGAAGGAAAGAGTATCCAATGGAAAAAAAGACAGTCTCTTCAGCAAATGGTATTGGGAAAACTCGACAGCGACATGTGGAAGAATGAACCTAGACCACTTTCTTATGCCATACACAAAAATAAACTCAAAATGGATGAAAGACCTAAACATAAGACAGGAAGCCATCAAAATCCTAGAGGAGAAAAGAGGCAACAACCTCTTTGATCTCAGACACAGCAAACTTCTTGACTTCTTTCCAGAGGCAAGGGAAACAAAAGCAAAAATGAACTTTGGGACTTCATCAAGATAAAAAGCTTCTATACAACAAAAGAAACAATTAGCAAAACTAAAGGGCAACCAGTGGAATGGGAGAAGATATTTGCAAATGACATATCAGATAAAGGGGTAGTATCCAATTCTGTAAAGAATTATCAAAATCAGCACCCCAAAAAACAAATAATCAGTGAAGAAATGGGCAAAAGACATGAATAGACACTTCTCCAAAGAAGATATCCAGATGGCTGACAGACACGGAAAAGAATGCTCAACATCTGGGAAATACAAATCAAAAGCACAAAGAGACACCACCTTAGACTTGTCAGAATGGCTAACATTAACAACTCAGGCAACAACAGACGTTGGTGAGGATGCAGAGAAAGAGAAACTCTTTTGCACTGCTGGTGGGAATGCAAACTGGTGCAGCCACTCTGAAAAACAGTATGGAGGTTCCTCAAAAAATTAAAAATAGAACTACCCTACGACCCAGCAATTGCACCATTAGGTATTTATCCAAGGGATATAAGTATGCTGTTTTGAAGGGGCACATACACCCCAATGTTTATAGCAGCACTATCAACAATAGTCAAAGTGTGGACAGAGCCCAAATGTCCATCGACAGATGAATGAATAAAGAAGATGTGGTATGTATATATATATATATATATATATATATATATATATATATATATATATATATGATGTAATATTACTCAGCAATCAAAAAGAATGGAATCTTGCCATTTGCAACAATGTGGATAGAATGAGAGTGTATTATGCTAAGCGAAATAAGTCAGAGAAAGACAAATATCATATGACTGCACTCAAACGTGGAATTTAAGATGCAAAACAGATGAATATAAGGGAAGGGAAGAAAAAATAAGATAAAAACAGAAGGGGGATACAAACCATAATAGACTCTTAAATACAGAGAACAAACTGATGGGTGCTGGAGGGGAGGTGGGTGGAGGGATGGGCTAAATGGGCAAGGGGCATTAAGGAGGACACTTGAGATGAGCACTGGGTGTTGTATGTAAGTGATGAATCACTAAATTACTAAATTCTACTCCCGAGATCATTATTACACTTTATCTTAACTAACTTGGATTTAAATTTAAAAAAAAAATATATATATGTAATAATTTTCTTTTTAATTTCTTTTTGATCAACAAATTTTTAAAAATGTATTGTTTAATCTCCAAATGTTGAGGTTTTCTAGGAAGCTTTCCATTATTGATTTTTAACTTAAATTTGCTATGGTTAAAAAAAAAAACTTTATGACTTCATTCTTTTTAAAATTGCTGATTTCTTTTAATTTCTTTTTGATCAACAAATTTTTAGAAATGTATTGTTTAATCTCCAAATGTTGAGGTTTTCTAGGAAGCTTTCCATTATTGATTTTTAACTTAAATTTGCTATGGTTAAAAAAAAAAACTTTATGACTTCATTCTTTTTAAAATTGCTGAGATTTATCTTATGAATGAGCATGAATATGTTTTATCTTGGTGAATGTCCTATTTACACTTGAAAATATTTATATTTAACTGTTGTTGGGTAGATTATTTAGATATATAATAATTTCATATAATTATTTATTATTATAATTATATTATTTATTATTATACCACCTATTTTATGTATTCATAAGGTCCAATAGACTGTTGGTGGTGTTATTAAAATATTCCATAACTTCATTTGCTTTTCTGTCTTATCAATCACTGAGAGAATATAGTTGAACTTAAAGTATAATTGATTTGCCTGTTTTCTCATTTTAGTTGTCAATTTTTGCCTCATTTGTTTTGAGGTTTGATGATTGTGTATATAAACATTTAAGATTGTATGTTTTTGGTAAATTGATCCTTTTGTCATAATTAAATGAATATATTTTTCTCTGGTAATGTTTCTTGTTTTGAAATCTACTTTGGCATTAATAAAGCCATTCCAAATTTCTTATGCTTAGCACTAACATGGTATATCTTTTTCTATTTTTTTTTTTTTTTTTTACTTTTACCTATTTGAGTCTTTATATTTAAATAGATTGCTTTAAATCAGCATGGAGTTTGGTGGTTGTTTTTTTTTTAAATCAATTCTGATAATCTTTGTCTTTTACCTTCAATGTTTACCATTTTCACTAATATAATTATTGTTATCTTTGGGTTTACATCTGCCATATTGCTATGAATTTTTTAAATTTTCTTGTATGTACTTTATCCCTTTTACCCTCTTTCCTATAAGTTTTATAATATCCATTTTAACTTCTCACAATCTACCTTCAAACAATATAATGGCACTTCAAATATAATTAATAATCTTATAAGCATGTAATTCCATTCCTCTTATAGTCTTTTGTGTTATTTTTTTGTCATACTAAGTCCTACTAAACTACATTGTTACTATTATTGCTTGAATCTATCAATTATGTTCAAAATTAATTTTTTTAAATTTTATTTATTTATTTATTTATTTATTTATTTATTTATTTAGAGAAACAGGGGAGGGGCAGAGAGAGAGAGAGAGAGAGAGAGGGAGAGAGAGAGAGAATCCCAAATAGGCTCAGCACTGTCAGTGCAGAACCCGATGTGGGGCTCCAACTCATGAAAGGTCAGGAGATGAACCCTTAACCAAGTAAGACACCTAGGTGCCCCAATTTTTAAAATTAAATAAAAAATGTTATCTCTAACATATTTAGGAGTGAAAAAAGAATGGTTCCCCCTAATATTAGGAACAAAGCAAAAGCAAAAATGTCTCCTTTCACCATTGCTGTTTGATACTGAACTGGAAATCTTATTCAGTGCCATATACAGAAAAACAAACAAACAAACAAAAGGCACACAGATTGTAAAGGATGATAGAGAAGTGTCTTCATTCACAAATGACATGAGAATGTACATAAAACTGCCTATCTTTTTTTTCTGATGGAAAATTAAACTTATTGCCCCTATTGTAATAATTCCTATTTTAAAAGAAGAGGGTTCAACTTCTCAGCTCTGATCTTGGGGGGGAAAAAAAGAAAAGGTATATTCTAAATAAATACAAATTTATGTTTCCATCCTTAAGAAAATATTTTTCTTCTTGTTTTGGTTTTGTTCTTCTTCTTCTCCTTTTCCTCCTCCTTCTTTCCCTTCTCCTTCTTCTTTTACTCTAGTTTCTTGACCCGTTTCTTCTGAGAAGGAATGAGAATATGTTTGCTAAATTCAGGAACTTCATTCAGAGATTATATTTTGTCTGGCACGTAATCAAGAGTGCCATCAGAGAGGACCAAAAGGCTAAGCTTGGTATTTTCTCATCCACCTTATGCGAGGCAGGCTATTTGAATATTTGTTGAAGCATTGGAAATCACTGCATTTTCTGCACATTTAAAGATCCACCACCTACACCTGTGGTGAGCATAACATGATGTATACAGACTTGTCGAACCCCGATGTTGTACGCCTGAAAGTAACATTGTGTATCAACTACAATTCAATGAAAAAATAAATAAATTACATATAGAACAGAAAAACATAAAGAGGGGCGCCTGGGTGGCGCAGTCGGTTAAGCGTCCGACTTCAACCAGGTCACGATCTCGCGGTCTGGGAGTTCGAGCCCCGCGTCAGGCTCTGGGCTGATGGCTCGGAGCCTGGAGCCTGTTTTCCGATTCTGTGTCTCCCTCTCTCTCTGCCCCTCCCCCGTTCATGCTGTGTTTCTCTCTGTCTCAAAAATAAATAAACGTTAAAAAAAATTTAAAAAAAAAGAAAAAAAAAAAAGAAAAACATAAAGACCCACCATCTTTGCCTATTATTTTCTAATGAAAATTAAACTTACAAATTCTACTTAATATGCAGAAAAGTTTAACACTACTGGGGAAAGTTTTATTTCTATAAGTACGTGATGTATCACCTCAATTTTTATTTTATTCTAATATGAGTTGCAAAGAGTTGAAAATAATATAATCATTCTTTGTGTGTAGATGAACTCATGCTATACAAAAGTAGTAATAATGATGTTAATTGCTATGAAAAGGGCTTAAACAATGAGAATTCCTGCTAAAACAATAACAGTGGAGTTATTTAATAAATGTAAAGCAACTTGAGATATATTATCAAAGACTGAAATTATACTGGCATATAATCTCAATTTGTGTTTAAAGATCTTATTTCTTTTTGTCATATTTTATCAATGTTTAAGTGAATGCTGTCAACATGTTTGAATTCAACTGAACTCTTCTCTACTATAGCACTTAGATGATCATTTATGAATTTGACATGACTCTTGAGGATTTCTATTTGATAATGTTTCTTTAAATGCATCTCAGATGTGAGGTAAATTCTGGAGGCTGACAGAATTATATTTCTAAAGGTTTGCATTTGTCCTGTATTCTTGCTGTTTACTTTAATGTTAAGTAAAACCATTAGTCTACCTTTAAGATACAGCTTATAATAGAGAAGTAATAAGGTTTTTTGAACGTTTTCCAGTATTTGCCTCACAAAAGTGACAACAAGAACAGATCATTAAGATTCGAGCAGGTACTATGATCTAGTAGGTACTCTTTTGTATTTTATTACAAAGGATTGTCCAGGAGAGCTAGTCTACATTTTGGCATATTATTTTGAACTTACTTTAGAACATTGCTGTTTAAAATAGTGCTTATTAAAACAAACACCTCATCTTATTGCAGCCCCCTCTTCACTTTCACTGTAAGAAGACTTTACAACATAGTAATTGAGAGGGGTCTCAGTGAGATTTTCTGGTTTTGTCACTTCCTAATTCTGGGACCTTGGTCAAGTTCCTTGAGCTCTTTGTGCTCCTGCTTCCTTACATACAAAAAAGTAATGATAATAGGATTCCTTTCTTAGGGCTGTACTTTATGAAGTAATTTATGTCAGGGTTATAAAATTGACACAGAGATAACACCTAAATTAAATTAGGAACTCAGGGGCGCCTGGGTGGCGCAGTCGGTTAAGCGTCCGACTTCAGCCAGGTCACGATCTCGCGGCTGTGAGTTTGAGCCCCGCGTCGGGCTCTGGGCTGATGGCTCGGAGCCTGGAGCCTGTTTCCGACTCTGTGTCTCCCTCTCTCTCTGCCCCTCCCCCGTTCATGCTCTGTCTCTCTCTGTCCCAAAAATAAATAAACGTTGAAAAAAAATTAAAAAAATAAATAAATAAATTAGGAACTCATATTACTCTGAATTCATAAAAAATGTTTAGTTCTACATTGTTGCCATATTTGACAAAGAAAAAAAACACAGGAAAATAATTCTTTCATTCACTCAGTAAGGAAATATTGAGAGCTTACTATCTGAGAGCACACAGGGCAGGTACTAAGCGTTGGAGAAAGGATCAGACACTGTTTCTGACCTAAAGGAGGTCACTGGCTGTGGGCAGACAACTGAAAAGACAATACAGGATGGTCTCTTCTAGGATGAGGCAGAGCTGGGATCTGCAAACTGTTTTCTGAAAAGGGTCAGATAGCTAATATTTTTGGCTTTTTGGGTCACACGGTTTTTGTTAAGTACTCAGTTCTGCTGTTGTGCTACAGCAGCCGTAGACAATTGTCAGCAAATAGGCATGGGTGTGTTCCCCTAAAAGTCTCTTTATAGACACTGAGATTTAAATTTTATATGATTCCCTTGCATCTTCTTTTGGTTTCTTTTTAAACCGTTTGAAAATATAAAAAACATCTTTCTCTTGGACTATACAAAATAGGTAGTAGGCCATATTTGGTCTGTAGACCACAGTTTAGGGAGCCCTGAGACAGAAGAAAGATTAAGGTTCCTGTGAAAAGTGGCTGTAAGTAAAGTCTTCCTGGAGAAAAGCATGACTGGCTGAGGTTTAAATATTGAGTAGGGATGATTCAGGTGAAAAAGTGAAGGAATAACATTCTAAGCAGAAAATAACGTGGGTAAATAATAGCCGCCAATAATAGTCATTAAAACGGAGTACTTATTTTGTGCTATGCACTTTAGATAAATTATTTAATTAACTCATCCGAATCATCCATATAAGACAGTCATTATTATATCTATTTTGCAGAGCAGAAAATCGAGACTTAAAAAAGAAAGTACCTTACTATGGACATGTAGATAGTAAGTACCAAACAGGCATACTGAGATCAGATGTAAATGATTCCATGCATGAGCTCTTAAATATTATATTATACAATCCCATTAGATTTTAAGCTATTTAGAAACCAGCAAATACCATGTACAAGGCACTGAATAGATTTGAGTTGGTAAAGAAATGGAGCGAGATCGGTGCTCTATTAATGAGTTTGGAATTTATCCTGAGGTGAAGAAAGAACTATCACAGGATTTTAAGCAACAGAATCTCATATGATAAGACCTGTATTTTAGGGGGTACCTGGGTGGCTCAGTCCGTTAAGTGCCAGACTCTTGATTTCGGTTCAGGTCATGATCTAATGGTTCATGAGATGGGCAACCCCCACCCCTGCTGCCCTCCCCTCCCCTCAGCCTCTGCAGTAAAAGCACAGAGCCTGCTTGGGATTCTCTCTCTCCCTCCCTCTCTGTCCTTCCCCCATTCCCTCTTTCTCTCTCTCTCAAAATAAATAAATAAACATTAAAAAAAGACATGTTTTAGAAAAATGATTCTAGCAACATGGTGGAGAAAAACCCTTTGCCAAGCAAGGCCTCCAATAAATATTTGTTAAATAAATTTTTAAAAAAGGACAGTGTATGAAAAGGGTTGAAACAGGATACATGAAAGGCAGTTGGAAACTACAGCAATGATCTAGACAAGAAGTGATGGGGTCTAAATGCAGACAGTGACTGAGGGAATAGAAGAGGAGATAACAGACATATCGTAGTTCTCAAACTTAATTCCATAGCGTAATTACTGTGGTGCTTGTAAAAATTACACATAGTTAACCTCATCCCTGGAAATTCTGATTCAAAAGGTCTGGGTGGGTACTAAGCATGTGCATTTTGTAAGGTGTTCATGGGTGATTCTGAGAAGTAGGCACTCAGGAAATAGGATGAGGGTCACATAAATAACGGCACATTGACTAAGATTAGGAATAAATGAAGGAGAAGATAAGTTACAGACTAAAGAAGCTGCAGCAGAGTCATTGTGGTTGCTTTCAAATGATGACATAGGACAAACGCTGGAGTGGCCCAGAGCTCTGGAGGAGAACCAGACAGCTGATAGAGAGAGGTAAGTCAGTAATCATTCACAGAAAGAGGATTAAACACATGTTCTTTGAGTTAAGTAATGTTCCATGCTGAATTCAAGATCAGAATAGCTCAGAGGGCAATCAGACATTTGAACTCAGGCCTACTGGCTTCTCAGTATCTTTAAAACACATCACATTTCAACTTTGGGTTTGTCCTTAATTAGGGTCAGTAAGGTTCTGCATGCCAGCATGGCACCATAAAATTTCCAGAAAAGAGGCATTTGCTAAGACTGTAGTCAAACACGGAGTATCAGCTGAGTTGGCCAAGAGGCGACAATCAGCAGCAGCAATAACACTCAGTGCACACCAGCTAATCAGTGGCACCCTGGGGAAGGCAGTTGCCACAATTAGCGAAACTTTTTGCAAAGCTGAAACAGAAGCTGGTACAAGAGAGAATGGGCTGCACACTTAGTCAACACCTACAGCAATTTCTAAAAATGTTTCATTTAATAGAAATAGTCCATGCCATCAGTATAAAGGAGAATATCTGTCTTTTGTCTGTTGGAGAGAAAACATACATATAACTCTCATAAAGATAACTAAAACAATTTTGATTAAAAAACGGAAAGCCACAGGGGCGCCTGGGTGGCTCAGTTGGTTGAGTGTCTGACTTCAGAAAACAGGTCATGCTCTCACAGTTTGTGAGTTTGAGCCCCTCATCGGGCTCACTGCTGTCAGTGCAGACCCAGCTTTGGATCCTCTGTTCGGATTAAAAGCTCTCTCTCTGTTTTATCCTTCAGTCTTTCTCCTCAGAAACAATAATTTTTCAACTATTTCTAATTTTTTCCTTGTATTTGTATATAATACACTTCTGTTGCTGTCACTTGGCTTAATTTTTAATATATTATTTGCTTTATTTTATACTCGTTCTCCTATCCCCCATTGATTCTCCTCTGCGTCTTTTTAAAAATAGCTGTATCACAACATTTAAGTCAATCGGCGGTGCTTACCTCATGTTCATATGGATATTATTCATGGCAGAGCCAAGTAGCATATCATGATTGTTTCCTTTCTAGTACAATCTTCTTTATCTTCCACATGCCTGGAATAAATAATTCTCTTGCTTTTTCATTTCATTTACTTTAAGCCTGTGTTGCTAATTCTTTCCAATAGAACCAACAAATTCCTATGGCTTTCCAAATGCTCATACAACTAACCTCTCTCTCTCCTTACACACACACACACACACACACACACACACACACACACACACTTTATTTGTGGAGAATGTCCTCTAGACTCTTCTATTTATTCTCTGTTCTGGACAGGATTCATCTATTGCACAGATATCCCTTTGGGGACTTCTTTTCGTACTCTTCTGCTTTAGACCCCTGTTTCCTGGATCCTATAGTTTCCTCCTTATGGATTGTTGCCTTTTTTTTCTAGATGACATTCTTCACTAGCTTTCAGAGAAATGGTGCCTGACAAAGTGTATTTCTTAGTCGTACTTTTTTGAAGGTGTTTTTTGCCATTCCATGGAATTTAAAAATTTTGGTTATCGTATTTTTAGCTTCAAAGTATTTTTTGGGTGTCCCTTTATCATAGCATCTCTTTTGTGCTAGAAATGAAATAAATCTTATCTGTTTTGGTGATATTAATTTAGTGATTTGCCAAAGTTTTCTTATTTTTCCCTGTGATACTGCTGCGGTCAACATACTAAGAGAGTAAGTCCAGAGGTAACAGGTGGTGGCTAGAGAATGGAAAGGTTTGAAATGGGGTTATGGAAGGACTACAGTTATCGGTAAAGACAAGAGAACAGTTAGCTGAAATTGGGTTGGGGGCAAAGCAGTGTAAGAGCTGGGCATTGTTCCCTCTACTCCTTTCAGATAATTCTCTCCCCAGCCTTGTGGGTGTTTCCTCATGTGTACTTATTGATCTATAGTCCACAGAATTTGCTGTGGGACCATCTGTAGATGTCCTGTGTTCCCTATCCGTGCAGTGCTCATTTGTCTGTCATTCTGCCCCACAGTTCCAGCTGCCTTAGTGTTTCCAAGCTTCAGCTCTATCTCCTCAGCTCAGGGAGTCAACTGACTCTGTCTCCATTCCCTCTTCTAGCACTGTCTCCCAGAAATTCAAAGCAGTAAAGCTGTAGCAATTGTGGGGCTCATCTCTTCTGTTCCCCATGTCTTGGAGATCATTAGCCTTTGTTGTATGGTGTAAACCCTTGTTTTATATGCATTGTCTGTTATTTGTTTCAAATGGGGGGAAATCTAGTCCCTATTACTCCATCTTGACTGAAAGTAGAATATTGAACTGCACAATATCTTGAAAACTGAAAACAGAAAAATATTATTAGGTGACTACTTAGGAATCATGGAGTGCCTGGGTGGTTCAGTTGGTTAAGTGTCTGAGTCTTGATTTCAGCTCAGGTCATGATCTCACAGTCATCAGATTGAGCCCCATGTCAGGCTCTGTGCTGAGTGTGGAGCCTGCTTGGGATTTTCTACCTCTCTCTCTCTGCCCCTTCCCTGCAAGCGCTCTCTCTCTCTCTCTCTCTCTCTCTCTCTCTCTCTCTCTCTCTCCCTCTCTCTCTCTGTCTCTCAATAAATAAATAAACATTAAAAAAAGTTAGCACAAGTAAAGTAACAGTGAGTATCTGGATTATGTTTCTGGGGCCTGAATGCACAATTTGAAGAGTGGTTTTGTTTTGGATGGTATATATAATTTTTTTTGGTTTTTTTTTTTTGTTTTTTTTTAATTTTTTTTTTTCAACGTTTATTTATTTTTGGGACAGAGAGAGACAGAGCATGAACGGGGGAGGGGCAGAGAGAGAGGGAGACACAGAATCGGAAGCAGGCTCCAGGCTCTGAGCCATCAGCCCAGAGCCCGACGCGGGGCTCAAACTCACGGACCGCGAGATCGTGACCTGGCTGAAGTCGGACGCTTAACCGACTGCGCCACCCAGGCGCCCCAAGTTTTTTTTTTTTTTTAAGTTCATTTATTTTGAGACAGACCGAGAGAGTGCAAACGGGGGAGGGGCAGAGGCAGAGAGAGAGGGAGAATCTCAAGCAGGCTGTGCACCATCAGTGAGGAGTCTGACATGGAACTCAAACTCACAAAACTGTAAGATCATGACCTCGGCCAAAATCAAGAGTCAGATGCTTAACCTCTGAGTCCTCCAGGTGCCCGTGAATGGCATATGTAACTTAAGTCTACTAGATGTAGAGAAAGTGGTTAACTGAATTCTAGTGGGAATTCTTAAAGAAATTATCTATCTATCTATCATCTATCTATGTATCATCTATCTATCTGTCATCATCTATCATCTATCTATCTATCTATCTATCTATCTATCTATCTATCTATCCAACTATCTATCATTATTATTATCTATCTACCTATCTAATCTATGTATCAGCCATCTGACTTACATGCTTGGTAAATGAGTTGGGATATTTCCCATTCTGTTCTTTATAAAATATTATAGTGCCTATGCTTTATACAAAAAATAATTTGTATGTCAAATTTAAGCAATACTTATTTTATAATTTAGTTTTTGCTACTTTAGTTAAGGAAAGCTTCCTATTTTAGGTGCATAAAATTAACCTCATATTTTTTCAGTTATTTAAAATTTTCTTATATTTAGCTTTTTAATCCAACTGGAAATTATTTCTCTGCATAGTGGAAGTAATGCTATGATTTCACTATTTTTCCATAGAAAAAAGCCAATTGGGCCAATGCTTTTAATGGAATATAGTCTATTCTTAATTAATTTGAAATGTCCCATTTGTCTTAGAACAGGTTTTGCAAGGGTTGTGTATCTTTCTGGGTTCTCTATTCTCTTCTATTGATATACCTACCTACTGTTGTGCCAAAAATACACTGTTTTAATGCTTGTAATTTTGTAATGTATCTTGATATATAAGATCTTTTTCTACAGTCCTTTCAGAACTTTATAATTTTATGTAAGTTTTAGAATGATTTTTTCGGTTCCCTAGAATTATAATTTGAATTTCCATTGGTATGGCACTGAATTTATTAATTAATTTGAGCGAACTGACGTCTTTACAGTATTGAATCTTCACATTCATAAAAAATGTTTCATTCAAGTTATTTAGATTTTTAAATATTATTTAGTAAAATTTTATAACTTTCTTTATAATGTTATTATTTTTTCCTAGTTAGTTTATAGTTTTTATTGCTAGTGAGTACATGATCTATGTTTATATTACATTTTCTCTTAGGTTATTGCTAGTATATAGGAATACTTGCTTTCATATACTGATCTATGTTCAGAAATCATGCAGAGCTCTCTTAATGTTATTTCATAGTTTGTCTATGACTTTACTAGCATTCACTATGTAGAAATACATATATATATATACATATACGTATATATGTATATATATGTGTGTGTGTATATATATATGTATATATGTATATATATATATATATATATATATATATATATATATATATATATATAAAATCTTCAAATAATGGTGATCTCATCTTTTCCTTCCCAGTCCTTATGTCACTTATCTCTTTATCCAGTTTTTATTACATCAATAAGGTCTACCAATATAATATTGATTTGCATCAGTGATAGTAGATATTTTTGTCTTATTTCTAATTTAAGGAAACTGCTTCCAAAATTTCACCAATAGGAATAATATTGGCTGTATGTTTTTCAAGTTGTAGAAATGTTCTCTTCTCCTAGTTTTTTAAAAGTGGTAGACCTGTCTTGTTTATATCTTTGGGTCTTATAATTTCTAGTCACATCAGCAGTACTTCCAGCTTCCAGCATATACATCCCTTTGTCTAAGGACTTTCTCTCTTTTTCCAGTGTTTATGGCAAGTCAGGATCACTGGACATTGAAAACATCTAGAAGCAACCTTCTATCAATGACTGATAGGGATTGTTGAATAAATATCCTGATCTCTTGCTCCTTAAGTGGGCTGGCTTTGAGATGGCTATTCTGTCATGCTTCCTAGAATTTCCTGGTGAAATTCAATTCAAGCTGCCTACAGCAGAAACTTTCTTGATAATGCATAATTTACTGGCTTGCTTCCTTCTCTGTCATACTTCCCTACTCCTCTACTGGTGTTTTCTGAGGTCATCTACTAAACAACAGATTTCTACTAAAATATCTGTCTCAGGATTCTTCAAAGGAAATGTAAACTAAGATGCTAGTAAATATCTATACATTATATGTCTTTTGATGAAATAAAAGGGATTTGAATTTTAGTAAATACTCTTTCTGAATTTAATGAGATGAGAATGTTACTATACTGAATGGTTTGATATATTTTGTCTTAAATCTCATTTTAAAGACTAGAGTTTCTTTTTTATAGTAAAATTTATTAAAAAGTTCAATTTACACTTAATAAAATTCACCCTTCTTGGTTGTACAGGTCAATGAATATATTGAAAAATGCAAAAATGGTGCTACTATTATAATCAAGAAATATAACATTTAATTGCTCCAAAAAGTTCACTTGTGACACTTTGTTGTCAATCCCTTCCCTGCTTTATAGTCCTTGACAATGACTGATTTGTTTTCTTTCTTTCTTTTTTAAAAATATGTATTTATTTTTGAGAGAGAGAGAGAGAGAAAGAGAGAGAGAGAGACAGCATGAGTTGGGGGGGGGCACAGAGAGAGACACACACAGAATCTGAAGCAGGCTCTAGGCTCTGAGCTGTCAGCACAGAGCCCAACAAGGGGCTCGAACTCACAGACCATGAAATCATGACTTGAGCTGAAGTCAGATGCTTAACCGACTGAGCCACTTAGGCACACCTAATGACTGTTTTCTATCCTTACAGACATTCCTTTTCCAGGATATCATACAAATGGAATAATAAAATATATAGAACATTTGAGTATAGTTTCTTTTACAGATCATAATGCTTTTGAGATTTACCCATTTTGTTGCATGTATCAATACTTTATTCCTTTCTGTTACTCAGTAGGCTTCCATTGTATGAATTTGCATATGTTTATTCTCCAGTTGATGCACATTTAGGCTGTTTCAAGTTTTTGATGACTGAATAAAGCCACCATAATTATGCTCATACAGGTTTTTCATATGAAAATATGTTTTCATTTGACTTAACACTTATTTTGCGGATTGATGATTCATATTGTTTTTAACTTCATAAATCTACAAACTGTTTTTATTTTTATTTTAAAGTTTATTTATTTTGAAAGTGAGAGAAGAGAGGGAGGGAGAGAGAGAGAGAGAGAGAGAGAGAGAGAGAGAGAGAGAGAGAGATCAGGAGTGGGAGAGGGGCAGAGAGAGAGGGAGAGAGGATCCCAAACAGGCTTTGCACTGTCAGCACAAAGCCTGACTTGGGGCTTGATCTCATGAACTGTTAAGTCACAACCTGAAAACAGACCTGAAGTCTGTTTTATGGTCCAATATCTTCTGTTTTGAAAAATGTCTCTATGTACTTGAAAAGCATATGTAACCAGTTTTTGTACAGTATAGTGTTCTATTATGCTAATTAGGTCAAGATGGTTGATGGTATTGCTCAATTCTTCTATATCCTTATTGATATCTGGGATATATATTCTACCAATTGTTGAGAGAGAGATGTCCAATATTTCCAACCATAATTGTAGATTCGTCAATTTCTACTTTCAGCTTTGTCGGTTTTGATTCATGTATTTCCAGAAGTTCTGTTGTTAGATGCATATACATTTAGCATTATTGTACCTTCTTAATGAATTAATTCTTTTACTATTAGCAATGATAACAGTTAACAATTATGTAATCTTTCTATTTTTGGTAACCTTGTTTTGAAGTCCACTTTGTCTGATATTAATGTAACCGATGAATTTTTCTTTTGACCAAATTTTACAAGGTATGTCTTCTTTTTCTATTCTTTTATTCTTAACTTATCACTATTTTTATATTTAAAATTAGGTTCTTGCACCTCTGCCTTTTTTTTTTTTTAACGTTTTATTTATTTTTTGGGACAGAGAGAGACAGAGCATGAACGGGGGAGGGGCAGAGAGAGGAAGACACAGAATCGGAAGCAGGCTCCAGCCTCTGAGCAGTCAGCCCTGAGCCCGACGCGGGGCTCGAACTCACAGACCGCGAGATCGTGACCTGAGCCGAAGTCGGGTGCCCAACCGACTGAGCCACCCAGGCGCCCCATCACCTCTGCCTTTTAATTGGAGTGCTTATTAGGCCATTTACAGTCAATGTAACTATTGTTATTGTTAGATTTAAATCAACACTTTTAGTTTTTTTTTTCTATTTTTCTTATCTGTTATTTGTTTCTTTCCCTTTATCTTTTCTGTATCTACTATAGGTTTTTACTTTGTGGTTATTATAAGACTTACATAGGGGTGCCTGGGTGGCTTGGTCGGTTAAGCGTCTGACTTTGGCTCAGGTCATGATCTCGCGGTCCGTGAGTTCAAGCCCCACATCGGGCTCTGTGCTGACTGCTCAGAGGCTGGAGCCTGTTTCAGATTCTGTGTCTCCCTCTCTCTCTGCCTCTCCCCTGTTTCATGCTCTGTCTCTCTCTGTCTCAAAATAAATAAACGTTAAAAAAAATTAAAAAAAAAAGACTTTCATAAAACAACTTATACTTACAGCAGTCTAAGTTGGTAACAAGTATGAACATATTCTAAAGTTCTACATTTTTATCCCCCCACCACACTTTATGTTTTTGATGTCAAAATTTACAACTTTTTTATCTTGTGTATCCATTAACAGATTATTGTAGTTACAGCTATTTTTACTACTTTTGTCTCTTAACCTTCATACTAGCTTTCTAAGTGATTAACCCACAAATTTTGCAACATTAGATTATTCTGGATTTTATGATACATCTACCTTTACCAGTGAAATTAATACTTCCTTATGTTTTCCTGTACGAATTACTGCCCTTCTGTTTCAGCTTCAACTGCCCTTCTGTTTCTCTTGTCTTCTTTTTGTGTTTTTTTATTAGTTGAATATTTCCTATGATTATACTTTATCTCCACAATTGTTTTATTAGTTAAACTACTTTCTCTAATTTTGTTTTTAGTGGTTGCCCCAGAGTTTAGAGTATGTATCCTTAATGTATTGCAATCTAACTTCAAATATTAAATATCACTTTGTTTATCCTGTAAGAAACTTTTAACAATATACTTTCAATTCCTCTTTCCTTTCTGTTGTGTTATTATAGCCATACATTTTATTTTACCTATGCTATGAATTTAAAAATACAGTTAGTGTTTTTTTGTTTTGTTTTGTTTTTCACTTTAGGTAATTTTAGATTACAACATTTAAATATATTTCTTCATATTGATCCTAATTTCTACTATTTCTAAAGCTTTTCATTTTTTTATATATTTCCAAATTTCTGTCTGAAGGACTCAATTTAACATTCCCTAAAGTGTATAAATGCTGGTAGTAAATTCTATTATCTCTTGTGTATAATACAAAATCTTTATTTTTACTGGATATACAATTCTGGGCTGACAGGTTTCTTTTCTTCCTGTCTTTCTTTTAGTACTTTAAAGATGACATTGTCTTGTGGCTTGTATAGTTTCTAATAAGGTCTGTTGTGATTTTAATTTTTGTTCCTCTCTGTAATGTGTCTCCTTGCCCCCCTCCAACTGCCAGTCTTCACATTTTCTCATTATCTTTATTGTTTTTTCTCTTTTAACAATTTGAATATGTATTAATTTGGGGATTCAAAAATTATTTATACTGTTTGGGTTTCTCTGAGATTCCAGGATATGCTGTTAGCGCTATTTTCCTATTTCAGAAAAATTTGTGACTATTACCTGTTTACATATATTTTTTTTATTTTTTATTTTTAAATTTTTTTTATTATTTAAAAAATTTTTTTAAAAGTTTATTTATTTTTGAGACAGAGAGAGACAGAGCATGAATAGGGGAGGGACAGAGAGAGAGGGAGACACAGACTCTGAAACAGGCTCCAGGTTCTGAGCAGTCAGCACAGAGCCCGACGCGGGGTTCGAACTCACGGACCGCGAGATCATGACCTGAGCCGAAGCTGGACGCTTAACCGACTGACCACCCAGGTGCCCTTCATATTTCTTCTGCCCTAATTTCTCTCTTCTTCTTTCGGGACTTGAGGTACACATTTGTTAAATATGGTCCCACAAATCTTGAATGCTTTTTTTTTATATATGAAATTTATTGGCAAATTGGTTTCCATACAACACCCAGTGCTCATCCCAAAAGGTGCCCTCCTCAATACCCATCACCCCCCCACTCCTCCCTCCCACCCCCCATAAACCCTCAGTTTGTTCTCACTTTTTAACAGTCTCCTATGCTTTGGCTCTCTCCCACTCTAACCTCTTTTTTTTTTTTCCTTCCCCTCCCCCATGGGTTCCTGTTAAGTTTCTCAGGATCCACATAAGAGTGAAAACATATGGTATCTGTCTTTCTCTGTATGGCTTATTTCACTTAGCATCACACTCTCCAGTTCCATCCACGTTGCTACAAAAGGCCCTATTTCATTTTTTCTCATTGCCACGTAGTACTCCATTGTGTATATAAACCACAATTTCTTTATCCATTCATCAGTTGATGGACATTTAGGCTCTTTCCATAATTTGGCTATTATTGAGAGTGCTGCTATAAACATTGGGGTACAAGTGGCCCTATGCATCAGTACTCCTGTATCCCTTGGATAAATTCCTAGCAGTGCTATTGCTGGGTCATAGGGTAGGTCTATTTTTAATTTTCTGAGAAACCTCCACACTGCTTTCCAGAGCGGCTGCACCAATTTGCATTCCCACCAACAGTGCAAGAGGGTTCCCGTTTCTCCACATCCTCTCCAGCATCGATAGTCTCCTGATTTGTTCATTTTGGCCACTCTGACTGGCGTGAGGTGATACCTGAGTGTGGTTTTGATTTGTATTTCCCTGATAAGGAGCGACGCTGAACATCTTTTCATGTGCCTGTTGGCCATCCGGATGTCTTCTTTAGAGAAGTGTCTATTCATGTTTTCTGCCCATTTCTTCACTGGGTTATTTGTTTTTCGGGTGTGGAGTTTGGTGAGCTCTTTATAGATTTTGGATACTAGCCCTTTGTCCAATATGTCATTTGCGAATATCTTTTCCCATTCCGTTGGTTGCCTTTTAGTTTTGTTGGTTGTTTCCTTTGCTGTGCAGAAGCTTTTTATCTTCATGAGGTCCCAGTAATTCACTTTTGCTTTTAATTCCCTTGCCTTTGGGGATGTGTCGAGTAAGAGATTGCTACGGCTGAGGTCAGAGAGGTCTTTTCCTGCTTTCTCCTCTAAGGTTTTGATGGTTTCCTGTCTCACATTTAGGTCCTTTATCCATTTTAGTTTATTTTTGTGAATGGTGTGAGAAAGTGGTCTAGTTTCAACCTTCTGCATGTTGCTGTACAGTTCTCCCAGCACCATTTGTTAAAGAGGCTTTTTTCCAGGGGTGTTCTTTCCTGCTTTGTCAAAGATGAGTTGGCCATACGTTTGTGGGTCTAGTTCTGGGGTTTCTATTCTATTCCATTGGTCTATGTGTCTGTTTTTGTGCCAATACCATGCTGTCTTGATGATGACAGCTTTGTAGTAGAGGCTAAAGCCTGGGATTGTGATGCCTCCTGCTTTGGTCTTCTTCTTCAAAATTCCTTTGGCTATTCGGGGCCTTTTGTGGTTCCATATGAATTTTAGGATTGCTTGTTCTAGTTTCGAGAAGAATGCTGGTGCAATTTTGATTGGGATTGCATTGAATGTGTAGATAGCTTTGGGTAGTATTGACATTTTGACAATATTTATTCTTCCAATCCATGAGCAGGGAATGTCTTTCCATTTCTTTAAATCTTCTTCAATTTCCTTCATAAGCTTTCTATAGTTTTCAGCATACAGATCCTTTACATCTTTGGTTAGATTTATTCCTAGGTATTTTATGCTTCTTGGTGCAATTGTGAAGGGGATCAGTTTCTTTATTTGTCTTTCTGTTGCTTCATTGTTAGTGTATAAGAATGCAACTGATTTCTGTACATTGATTTTGTATTCTGCAACTTTGCTGAATTCCTGTATCAGTTCTAGCAGACTTTTGGTGGAGTCTATCGGATTTTCCATGTATAATATCATGTCATCTGCAAAAAGCGAAAGCTTGACTTCATCTTTGCCAATTTTGATGCCTTTGATTTCCTTTTGTTGTCTGATTGCTGATGCTAGAACTTCCAGCACTATGTTAAACAGCAGCGGTGAGAGTGGGCATCCTTGTCGTGTTCCTGATCTTAGGGAAAAAGCTCTCAGTTTTTCCCCATTGAGGATGATGTTAGCTGTGGGCTTTTCATAAATGGCTTTTATGATCTTTAAGTATGTTCCTTCTATCCCGACTTTCTCAAGGGATTTTATTAAGAAAGGGTGCTGGATTTTGTCAAAGGCCTTTTCTGCATCGATTGACAGGATCATATGGTTCTTCTCTTTTTTTTGTTAATGTGATGTATCACGTTGATTGATTTGCGAATGTTGAACCAGCCCTGCATCCCAGGAATGAATCCCACTTGATCATGGTGAATAATTCTTTTTATATGCCGTTGAATTCGATTTGCTAGTATCTTATTGAGAATTTTTGCATCCATATTCATCAGGGATATTGGCCTGTAGTTCTCTTTTTTGACTGGGTCTCTGTCTGGTTTAGGAATCAAAGTAATACTGGCTTCATAGAAGGAGTCTGGAAGTTTTCCTTCCCTTTCTATTTCTTGGAATAGCTTGAGAAGGATAGGTATTATCTCTGCTTTAAACGTCTGGTAGAACTCCCCTGGGAAGCCATCTGGTCCTGGACTCTTATTTGTTGGGAGATTTTTGATACCCGATTCAATTTCTTCGCTGGTGATGGGTCTGTTCAAGCTTTCTATTTCCTCCTGATTGAGTTTTGGAAGAGTGTGGGTGTTCAGGAATTTGTCCATTTCTTCAGGTTGTCCAATTTGTTGGCATATAATTTTTCATAGTATTCCCTGATAATTGTTTGTATCTCTGAGGGATTGGTTGTAATAATTCCATTTTCATTCATGATTTTATCTGTTTGGGTCATCTCCCTTTTCTTTTTGAGAAGCCTGGCTAGAGGTTTGTCAATTTTGTTTATTTTTTCAAAAAACCAACTCTTGGTTTCGTTGATCTGCTCTACAGTTTTTTTAGATTCTATATTGTTTATTTCTGCTCTGATCTTTATTATTTCTCTTCTTCTGCTGGGTTTAGGCTGCCTTTGCTGTTCTGCTTCTAGTTCCTTTAGGAGTGCTGTTAGATTTTGTATTTGGGATTTTTCTTGTTTCTTGAGATAGGCCTGGATTGCAATGTATTTTCCTCTCAGAACTGCCTTCGCTGCGTCCCAAAGCGTTTGGATTGTTGTATTTTCATTTTCGTTTGTTTCCATATATTTTTAAATTTCTTCTCTAATTGCCTGGTTGACCCACTCATTCGTTAGTAGGGTGTTCTTTAACCTCCATGCTTTTGGAGGTTTTCCAGACTTTTTTCTGTGGTTGATTTCAAGCTTCATAGCATTGTGGTCTGAAAGTATGCATGGTATCATTTCAATTCTTGTAAACTTATGAAGGGCTGTTTTGTGACCCAGTATATGATCTATCTTGGAGAATGTTCCATGTGCACTCGAGAAGAAAGTATATTCTGTTGCTTTGGGATGTAGAGTTCTAAATATATCTGTCAAGTCCATCTGATCCAATGTCTCATTCAGGGCCCTTGTTTCTTTATTGACCGTGTGTCTAGATGATCTATCCATTTCTGTAAGTGGGGTGTTAAAGTCCCCTGCAATTACCACATTCTTATCAATAAGGTTGCTTATGTTTGTGAGTAATTGTTTTATATATTTGGGGGTTCTGGTATTCGGCGCATAGACATTTATAATTGTTAGCTCTTCCTGATGGATAGACCCTGTAACTATTATATAATGTCCTTCTTCATCTCTTGTTACAGCCTTTAATTTAAAGTCTAGTTTGTCTGATATAAGTATGGCTACTCCAGCTTTCTTTTGGCTTCCAGTCGCATGATAAATAGTTCTCCATCCCCTCACTCTCAATCTAAAGGTGTCCTCAGGTCTAAAATGAGTCTCTTGTAGACAGCAAATAGATGGGTCTTGTTTTTTTATCCATTCTGATACCCTATGTCTTTTGGTTGGCGCATTTAATCCATTTACATTCAGTGTTATTATAGAAAGATACGGGTTTAGAGTCATTGTGATGTCTGTATGTTTTATGCTTGTAGTGATGTCTCTGGGACTTTGTCTCACAGGGTCCCCCTTAGGATCTCTTGTAGGGCTGGTTTAGTGGTGACACATTCCTTCAGTTTTTGTTTGTTTGGGAAGACCTTTATCTCTCCTTCTATTCTAAATGACAGACTTGCTGGATAAAGGATTCTTGGCTGCATATTTTTTCTGTCTAGCACCCTCAAAATCTCGTGCCAATTCTTTCTGGCCTGCCAAGTTTCAAAAGAGAGATCAGTCACGAGTCTTATAGGTCTCCCTTTCTATGTGAGGGCACGTTTACCCCTTGCTGCTTTCAGAATTTTCTCTTTATCCTTGTATTTTGCCAGTTTCACTATGATATGTCGTGCAGAAGATCGATTCCAGTTACGTCTGAAGGGAGTTCTCTGTGCCTCTTGGATTTCAATGCCTTTTTCCTTCCCCAGTTCAGGGAAGTTCTCAGCTATTATTTCTTCAAGTACCCCTTCAGCACCTTTCCCTCTCTCTTCCTCCTCTGGGATACCAATTATGCGTATATTATTTCTTTTTAGTGTATCATTTAGTTCTCTAATTTTCCCCTCATACTCCTGGATTTTTTTTATCTCTCTTTTTCTCAGCTTCCTCTTTTTCCATAACTTTATCTTCTAATTCACCTATTCTCTCCTCTGCCTCTTCAAGCCGAGCTGTGGTGGTTTCCATTTTGTTATGCATTTCGTTTAAAGCGTTTTTCAGGTCCTTGTGACTGTTCCTTAGTCCCTTGATCTCTGTAGCAAGAGATTCTCTGCTGTCCTGTATACTGTTTTCAAGCCCAGTGATTAATTTTATGACTATTATTCTAAAGTCACTTTCTGTTATGTTATTTAAATCCTTTTTGATCAGCTCATTAGCTGTTGTTATTTCCTGGAGATTCTTCTGAGGGGAATTCTTCCGCTTGGTCATTTTGGATAGTCCCTGGCGTGGTGAGGACCTGCAGGGCACTTCCCCTGTGCTGTGGTGTATAACTGGAGTTGGTGGGCGGGGCCGCAGTCAGACCTGATGTCTGCCCCCAGCCCACTGCTGGGGCCAAAGACTGGTGTGTGCCTTCTCTTCCCCTCTCCTAGGGGCGGGATTCACTGTGGGGTGGTGTGGCCCGTCTGGGCTACTTGCACACTGCCAGGCTTGTGATGCTGGGGATCTGGCGTATTAGCTGGGGTGGGTAGGCAAGGTGCACGGGGGCAGGAGGGGCAGGCTTAGATCGCTTCTCCTTAGGTGATCCACTTCAGGAGGGGCCCTGTGGCAGCGGGAGGGAGTCAGATCCGCTCCGCGGGAGGTTTGGCTCCCCAGAAGCACAGAGTTGGGTGTTTACGCGGAGCGAGCAAGTTCCCTGGCAGGAACTGGTTCTCTTTGGGATTTTGGCTGGGGGATGGGCGGGGGAGATGGCGCTGGCGAGCGCCTTTGTTCCCCGCCAAGCTGAGCTCTGTTGTCAGGGGGCTCAGCAGCTCTCCCTCCCTTTGTCCTCCAGCCTTCCCGCTTTCCGAGCAGAGCTGTTAACTTATGACCTCCCAGACGCTAAGTCGCGCTTGTTGTGGGAGCACAGTCCGTCAGGCCCCTCCGCTTTTGCCAGCCAGACTCGGGGGCTCTGCTTGGCTGGCGAGCCGCCCCTCTGCCCCGGCTCCCTCCCGCCAGTCCGTGGAGCGCGCACGCCTCGCTGCCCTTCCTACCCTCTTCCGTGGGCCTCTCGTCTGCGTTTGGCTCCGGCGACTCCGTTCTGCTAATCCTCTGGCGGTTTTCTGGGTTAGTTAGGCAGGTGTAGGTGGAATCTAAGTGATCAGCAGGACGTGCGGTGAGCCCAGCATCCTCCTAAGCCGCCATCTTGCAAACCTCCAACTCTTGAATGCTTTATTGGTTTTTTACACAATGAATAATTCCTACTGACCTTTCTTAAAGTTCTCTGATTCTTTCCTCAACCATTTCCATTCTGTTGAGGGATCTGTCAAAGAAGTTCTTCATCTCTAATGCTGTGTGTTTAATGTCTAGAAATTCCATTTGATCTGTTTTGTTTCTTTGTTTGGTTTCTATTTCTATGCCAAATTCCATACCTGTTTATACATGTTGTCCACATTTCTATAAAATGTTTATTATAAGAGTTATACTAACTTGAAGCCCCTGCTTCCTGATGCTAGCATGTGGCTTTCCTGAGTCTCGGTCTGTTGGCTGCTTTGTGTCTTGACAATGAGTTGTTTTATCTTCCTTTTCAGTGTGTCTCATAACTAATTAAAAATTTAAAAATGTAATGACACATATCATAAGCAGAACAGTAAAGACCATGTAAATAGCATTTATGATTATAAATGGACACTCTTCTTCTGTCAGTTAGTGTGGGGGAATGAGTAAATGTAGTCATGAAAATGAGTTTGGTTTTGGTACTGCCATGGTTATCTACAATGCACCACAGACTTCACGTTAGTCTAACAATACCTTGTACTTAGGGAGCGGGCTGGAGTGCTGGTGGATTTTCCTCAATGTCTGTGCACTACCCTCAGTATTTATGCATCCCTATACATCTGAATCATGGGAAGGGGTGGAGTAGGGGGTTTCTCCAAGGTCTTGCTTCTCCCTAGTAGTAGACTACTGTCTTTTGTTACTCCAATTTTGAAAGCCTAACTGTGGTCACAAGGAAGGTTTTCTGTTTTGCTGGTTTAACATGAGTCTTAGTTTTGCTCTGTTCCTAGGCCTTAGAGGCTGTATTGCCTGTGTTACTAACCATTACATTTTACTACTGTCCTGTTTATTTGTACTTTTGAAAAAACAACTTCTCTGTTCTTTATTTTAATCAGAAATTTCTGAGAGTCATTTTGTTTCATAATTATTTCTATTTCACAAAATCAAAAAGTTTTCTATTATCTCTATTTTGTTATTTTGAGATTTTGCATCACTATTTTATTGTTTCTATTGTCTTTAGTTTTACTCTCTAGTTTACTGAATGGAATCCTTTCCTCATTAAAAAAAATCCTTTTTTGTTATAAATGCATTTAATACTACTTCTTCTAAGAGATGCTTATCTATATCCTGCAAGTTTTGATAATAATGCTTTCATCATTTCCATTACCATTTTCCATTACCATGAGTTTTCTCATTTCCATTACCATTTCTTTTTTTTTTAATTTTTTTAATGTTTATTTTTGAGAAAGACAGAGACAGAGACAGAGTGTGAATTGGGGAGGGACAGATAGGGGGGCAGACACAGAATCTGAAGCAGGCTCTAGGCTCTGAGCTGTCAGCAGAGAACCTGGCGCAGGGCTTGAACTCATGAACTGTGAGACCGTGACCTGAGCTGAAGTTGGATTCTTAACTGACTGAACCACCCAGGCATCACTCCATTACCATTTTTTAAAACTCCTTTCCATTAAGATTTCTTCTTTAAGTTGTAACATTATAATTGTAACTTTCAAATGGGTTTTTTTAATGTTGCTGAGACTTACAAAAGGGGGGGGGGGTCCCTGTTAGCAATGGGAATGAGATTTACACAGCATAATTCCTGAAAATGATAGCCAGTTTTATATATTCTCTTTGTAGCAAACTTGGCCTTGTAATTACAGTCTTCTATTATAGATGCACCAAGTATTCATATTCAAGTTAGTGAGAAGGTATAAAATAAAACACAGGAGAAGCTAGGAAATACAAAAATAGAATAAAAAATTAGGTTAAGAAAAAATTTAGTCTGTCAATGTCCTAGCTGTCATCCTAAAGCTGAACTTCATGGTAGTCAAAATATAAATAGTGAACACTAATCTAAATTTTCCATGAGGGAAATAGGAACTTATTCTTTTGTTTTTTAAGTTTTTAAAAATGTTTGTTTATTTTTGAAAGGGAGAGACAGAGTGCAAGTGGGGAGGGGCAGAGAGAGAAGGAGACACATAATCCAAAGCAGACTGCAGGCTCTGAGCTGTCAGCACAGAGTCTGACATGCGGCCTCACAAATCACGAGATCATGACCCGAGCTGAAGTTGGATGTTTAACCAACTGATCCACCCAGGTGCCCTGGAACTTATTCTTTAGAAAAGATTTTCCCAGTATTTAGGTAACTACTTGTCTCAAAAAATTTTTCACAAAAGGGGCAATTTCATTGTATAAATGAGCTCCTCAACAACTTCCCTATAATAAATTTAGTAATGGTATCATATTTCTATTTCCATGCTTCTATGCAAAGGCTTCTGCAATTGATGTCTGTAGGAGATATCATTTGCAATGCCTTCTATGCCAGTGGCTCTCAATGACACTGGGCAGAACCCATGGTGCTCAGCTATACATATAGGCCCTGAGATATGTAGGCCAAGGCCATAACATGGAATACAGCTTAGGAGTAAGGAGTAATTCTTCAAGAGATAAAATTATTGTGGTTCCTGAACAATGGTCCCAAAACTAAAGGCAATGGGAAAACTCTATTATGCAGAACAACCTAATTTCTACCTCTTCTAAGTGGCTCCACAATTTTTTTTTGAGGGAGAGAGAAATAGAGTGTGTGTGTGTGTGTGTGTGTGTGTGTGTGTGTGTGTCAGCAGGGGAGAGGCACAGAGAGAGGGACAGAAAGAATCTCAAGCAGACTCTACACTGTCAGGACACAGCACGATGCGGAGCTCAAACTCACAAACATGTGAGATCATAACCTGAGCCAAAATCAAGAGTTGAATACTTAACTGACTGAGCCAGTCAGGCTCCCCAGTGGCTACAGTTTTAATAGCTGTGTGGTCTTGGGTGAGTTACTTAACCTTTTTAAGCCTCAATTTGCTCATATATTATATAGGGATGCTATTTATACCTTCTTCATAGAGTAGTTTTGGGGTCTACATGAGAACAATTATAAAAAAACACTGAACAAAATATAAAACTATTATTTTTTTTTTAATTGAGATAGTTCTTAGACTTCAATACATAGGGATTCCAGATGCTACTGGACATACAAATATTTAATTTTCTATACTCTCTTATATCAGTTTTACTTTTAGTAAATGAAGAACTACTTAACTAAATGCAAATGAGTGATTAACTCTGATAAAGGAAGTATATTAGAGTACTAACACATGCCCATATTTAGCATAGGGAAGTTATTGGTGGTATTTCCTCCCTAGAGAGGAAATCACAAAGCCCAATTTCAAGTGCTGCTAGTGCTACTTAGTAAATGTGCATCCTTAGGTGCGTAACTTAATGTGTCTTGGTTCATTGCTTCATTTGTAGACCTGAGGGATTTGAGTGGATGATTTGAGGTCCCATCTGTGCATTTACCCTATAAGACTCTTTGCCTCTTACGGTGTTACTTTTTGAATAGTTCAAAACAGCATCATCAAATTTGGAATCCATCATGTCCCAGAAGTCTAAGATTAGTAGGATATGTGGTAGTAAAGTTCCAGTGTATCAACAAATCAATATCTAACTGCCATTTTGCTGTCTTCAAAATGTAGCCCTTTATATCAACAGAATGATACAGAGCTCTCTTTATTGGAAAGCAATCTAAGAAAGAATGATTTAGACAGAAAGGCTCAAGGAAAGATAAGCAAAGTCAAGGAGAAATACAAAGGTGACTTATAAAATTGACCCAAATCAGGAATCAAATTGATGTTAGGATTTGACCTAATATTTACTAGTTGTTTAGAAAAAAATTCCCCTGCAAAAAGAAAACAATGTTTGAAAGGATATAAATTTGTTAGATGTCTATAAGTATCTATAAAAGGATATGGAAAAAGAAAAATAAAAAAGAATTGAAAGCCCTGAATCTCTTAGGTTATTTTAGAGTAGAAATTAAATGCACAGATTGAATGAGGCTTTTTGCATGCAGCTGAAATAGCCACACCTACCCAGCATTTTCCTTTGTTCCTCTTAGCCAGTCTAATTGTTTCATAGAATAAAAACATCAGAGTTACTTTCAGGTTTTTTTCTTAACTTACAAGCAAAAGATATCATTAGTGTTGCTAATAATCCCTTTCATATTTCATGAACAAATAAATTGTGCAGGTGTCCAATCAGAATAAAATAATCCTGCACCCTAGGGGAAATTCCATGTAATTCTCTCACATTACCTTGCCTCTGTGACTCACCTTTTTAAGCAGAGTTCACATATGTGTTCTACTTGTTTTTTATTTCCTGTAAGTCATAAAATAGTGATATGGGAGAATGTAGCAAGTTCCCTTCTAGTTTATTGTGAGGGGGTAGATCTGTGTTGATATATGGTGAGCTGACAGGCGAAAAAAATGAACACATTTAACTGATTCCAAATGTGTTATTTTCATTGATGATTCCCTGGTTTTAAAGTCAAGATATTTTGATTGAGCCTTAGAAGAATTGGACTTTTCATTCTTTAGCTTACCACAGAATTATCTCAGCTGTTTGTCCTTGTTGTTGTTTGTTCTTGCCTTCACTTCCTGTAGATTCCAAAGAGAAACACTGAAGCCCTGTGGGGAATGGTGACTGTCATTGATTTTGAACCAAATTATCAAATATGCCACTGGGATGATAGATAAACCTCTAGCAGTTGAATATTACCCTCAAAATGGCAAGACTAAAATTTTTGCAAATCCCCTCAAAAACTCCGAACACATAAAATCAGTGCCAATCAGTTTTAAGAACTCATTCAACTTGTATTATTAGAGAAGCTAAGTTCACATTTTCTTATTTCGTTTTTAGCATAAGAAGACGATATGCATCCTGCCTTCTGACTTAGGCAGTTCTTTCATAAGTATGATTGTACAGCTCATTTGTATAGATACTACTTTTTTGATACTTTGATTCTGCAAATCCTTTGACATCAATACTTAGAGGTTTTGTTTTACATCTTCTTAAATGGAAAAATCTGACAAAACTTAAGCTTAAAATGTTGGCCAGGTGAAATGCTCCCAAGTCCTTTTTTTTTTCTTTTCATTTTTTGGCAGGATCTGAAAACATTTGCTCTGACCCCCTAGAGCTAGCAGTATTGATTTTTTAATGGGTACAATTTTCTCAAATGGAGTCCATCGCTTAAATCTAACATCCGCTCCTCTATTGAAGGAGCAGTTTCTTGATTCCAAGTAATTACTGTTCCCCTTATTGCCATTGATATTGCTGTGTTTAAGAATCTATATATTCTCTCAAGGAAATTTAAAGTTGTTCTTCCATTCCAGAAAGCAAAGATGCAATTGGATATTAATAATTTATTATTATAAAAGTTATAACAAAGAATTTTAAAATACAGACTTTTGTAACATAAAATTTTGAGTTTCATTCTATAAAAAACATACCTTATATCTTTTGAGATCAGGTGGGTGTATCTCCTCAGATTGGGGTACATAAGTGCCCACCATGTACAGATTCTTTCAAGAAGTGAAGGATTGCAGAGACTGTCATAAATTAAGATTTCTTACTTTACCTTTATAAAAAAGAAGAAAAGCATCTTGAGAGTCATGGTATCCAGTTGACCACAAATTTCAATGACTTGCATTGTTCATATAATCACTAGGCCATCCGCCAATAATCTAAAATGCATGATGGTAGATGGTGATAGAAGACGGTGACTGAATTTACAATAAGTTTATTGTCTTATGCAATGTGGAGTTGAGACTTGTCTGTTCTTAGTTCCTTTAGCAACTCTGGACAAGATCATCCATCATTTTGACATCTACCTCCTAACATGGCTTTGCTCATAGAGTTGGGCTACTGGCCAATATTCATTAAGTAAAAAATAGCTATCTGAGGGGTGCCTTGCTAGCTCAGTCAGTTGAGTGACTGACTCTTGATTTGGGCTCAAGGCATGAGCCCAGGCTCATGGGATCAAGCCCCACGTTGGGTTCTGTGCTGAGTCTGGAGCCTACTTAAGATTCTCACTCTCCTTCTGCCTCTCTCCCCTGCTTGCACTCTCTCTCTCTCTCTCTTTAAAAAAAAAGAAAAGGAAAGGAAAAAAAAGCCATCTGACACTTTATTAATTGAAGGACCATTTGTTCTGGCACTACACAGTTTTGAAAGAGTATTTCAACCAGAGAGAGTTGAGACCACACAGTATGGTAGAAAATCACAAAAAAGTCAGTGGATCTAAACCATAGCATTTAAGAGGTTCATTTTGAGAGATGAAGCTGGAGAAGTTTGAAGGAGAGGTCAGCAAAAGATGCAAGGCAAATTGTTAGGTATCATATATATGCTCTGGGGAAGAGGCTGGACTTGATTCTGAAAGCTGGAGAGCCACTGAAGTGACACTCAGCAAGAGAGTAACATATTAATGAATTGTGGTTTTTGTTTGTTGTGTTATTTGTGGTGTAAATGTCCATTCTGGAAGCTCTACAAAGAAAAGCTTAGATCAGAAGGCACTGGAGTCCATCTGACCAGTTAGAAAGCTCTGCAATTGACTTATTTAAGAAACCTGAATGCATAATGAAAGCAGCAACTGTGAATTGATGTAAAAAAGATTGGAAAGATGTTGAGAATAGAATAGGTAACATTTATTGTTTGATTAGATATGGAGATACAGAAAAAAGTTGATAATAAAATGGACTACAGTCTCTGATTTGGGTAATTGAATGGAATTTGAAGTCTGTTTATCTTGTATACTAACACACAATCTTTCAAAAATGTTTAAGGTGGCTTACAAAGATTCATAATTAAGATGATTAAATATGAGCGGAAAAAAATTTTTAAAGGAAAAGGAAAAGAAAAATAAAAGATCCAAATAGAAAAATATGGTCTTTTAATAAAATAAAATCAGAAGTGGCATGAGTACACGAACAAATTTAATGAACACCTATAAACTTGTTAGAGATGGGCCACAAATCAATTTAGCACAAGATGTTTAGTAGGTTATTCAGTAAGAGGAACATGACCAGTTACAAGATCCAGGCAACTGCCTGGAAGGTAGCAACAAATCTACTGCTACAGAAACTCATAACCACTTCCAGTTCTGTAACCAGAGAAATTCACGTCCAAGAAGTAGTGCCGTTCCTCGAAAGAGGAAAGAGGGAAAGAACAGACTTTAGAGGGAAACAGTGCTAATTCAGTCTAATCAATAACTCATGCCCTCTTTATTAAACAGATTTCTTACTTCTTCCAAAGACTCTTTCCTTACTGTCTAACACTTGTGTTCTTTTTGACCCCTGACTTAGTGGACCATGAAACAAGCATTTTTTGAGCATCTATAATATATTTTGCCAAAGCACTGTCTCTTGTATCAACTGCTTCTCTCTTTGCCTTAACAGCCCTGTTCTCCTTTAAGTCCTGACGCATTTCCTAACTGTTTTTTATAGTGTAAGGAATCTGTACTACATTTTAACAGTTGTGTAGGCTGGGCCCCATAGGCCTTAAATATTTGAAGTCTTCCCTCTTGTTTGTTATTATCTCCACCACCAAAATTCTGTAAGCCAGCTTTTCTAAAGTGAGAAATGTGTCCCACTGGTAGTACTTGAAATGACTTTGGAAAATACATGAACATGGTCTTAAATAAGATGGAACCACATAGCAAGAAAATACTACTCTTTCAATTCTCTTTCACATACTGAGACTAATTCAAGAGAAAAACCTCATTTTTGTTTTAACACTAATTTCCTTTGAACCAAAAGCTTGTGGATATCCTCTTACAGCCTTTTAACTGTCAATGTTATGTAGCTAGAACTAAATAATTTATTGTTTTGGTTTTATTGTATTACTTTTTATTTTCAAAAAGTGATTTTTTAAAAAAAAAACTTAGGACAGTGAAATAGAATTTCCTTTCAAAATACATTTATTTCATTTAAGAGGTGAACTGAGTGATTTAATGATGATACTAAGGAATCAATATAAATGATATGCAAATATGGAAAAAATCACATGAAAGTTTTAATACTTGCTTCATAAATATGCCAAAAATCAGAAACCTGAGATGCAGATCACTAGGTTTGGAAAACATAACTATGATCTCCACCAAGCCAGACTACTTGCCTTTCTGCAAATATACTTTGCTGTTTTAGACATTTATGCCTTTGCTGTACTGGCACTTTAACTTCAGTACCTCCCCCAGCCTTTTTACTTAACATAGCTTCTGCATCTCCTTCGATATGAGATCAAGATGCCTGGATTACAGGACGGTAAGCATTGCAGAGGGATGGGGTACTATCTAGGGACCAAGTAAAAAGTCTGTATACTGAAAGACAACCTGTCTCTACTTCCAGAAAAAACAGTGTGGGCATTTAATCTCTTCTGAAGAAACTAAAAGTTCTAAGAGAAAGGATCTTCCAATTCTAACAAATTGTAAAGTGGGACTAGCACTAAATTAAATGGTCAGTTTGCTGCCTAATTGGTCATGCTAGGATGAGACCGGCCAGCCTTGACTTAATTAGCTTTTTAAGAGCTACATTTTAAAATATGAATGAACAGGGGCACCTGGGTGTCTCAGTTGGTTGAGTTTGGCTCAGGACACGATCTCGACTCGGGTTTGCTACTGTCAGTGTGGAGCCCGCTTTGGATCCTCTGTCCTCCTCTCCCCCATTCATTCTCTCTCCCTCTTTTTCTCTACCTCTTGCTCTCTCTCTCCCTCTCTCTCTCCCTCAAAAATAAATATTTTTTAAAAAAATTTAGGGCGCCTGGGTGGCGCAGTCGGTTAAGCGTCCGACTTCAGCCAGGTCACGATCTCGCGGTCCGTGAGTTCGAGCCCCACGTCAGGCTCTGGGCTGATGGCTCAGAGCCTGGAGCCTGTTTCCGATTCTGTGTCTCCCTCTCTCTCTGCCCCTCCCCCGTTCATGCTCTGTCTCTCTCTGTCCCAAAAATAAATAAACGTTGAAAAAAAAAATTAAAAAAAAATTTAAATAAAATATGAATGAACAGCCAGAGATAATCAGATATTTGAAGCGAACCTCCAAATGAATGAGGGATAATAAAAAAGAAAGAAAAAAAAACCATACAATAAAAGGATTTCTGAAAAAATAGAGATGAGATAGGAAAAGCTAAAAATTTCAAACAAACTTAATAAGGACTATGACATCAGGATGGTAAAATACCACTTCCATCAAAGATGAACATGAAGCCATGAAAAAATAATCAGAAAACATGAGGGAGATAGACAAACCAAAATTTTAAAAGGAGAGTGGAAGATAAAGCTAAGCAAATCTCTCAGAGAGAAAGAGAAAATGACAAAGGGACCATAGAAGGGAAAAAAGTCTGTTAACTCTTTGACCAAGGGAGGTCCAGAAAAGCAGACAAGAGAAAATGGAGAGTGGTGTTGGGGATTATCAAATAAAGAATCGGGGCGCCTGGGTGGCGCAGTCGGTTAAGCGTCCGACTTCAGCCAGGTCACGATCTCGCGGTCCGTGAGTTCGAGCCCCGCGTTGGGCTCTGGGCTGATGGCTCAGAGCCTGGAGCCTGTTTCCTATTCTGTGTCTCCCTCTCTCTCTGCCCCTCCCCCGTTCATGCTCTGTCTCTCTCTGCCCCAAAAATGAATAAACGTTGAAAAAAAATTAAAAAAAAAATAATAGAGGAAAATTCTCCAGAGGTGAAGATCAAAATCATCAAATTGAAAGCTACCATTGAATATCACCCCACTACCCCCAAAGCTAAAGCATCATCAAAGTTTGGAACATGAAAGTTAAAGAGATTCAAATAGCTTTCAGAGTGAACAAACATAAACAAGGATGGGAGTTGCATTAATTAGAAATCAAACAAACAATAAAATAAACATTTCTACCTTCATGAAGCTTATACTTTATTTTTTTTTAACGTCTATTCATTTTTGAGAGAGAGAGAGAGACGGAGTATGAGCGGGGGAGGGACAGAGAGAGAGAGAGAGAGAGAGAGAAGGAGAAAGAAAGAGAGAGAATCTGAAGCAGGCTCCAGGCTCCAAGCTGTCAGCACAGAACCCAACGCGGGGCTCAGACTCACCAACTGTGAGATCATGACTTGAGCCGAAGTCAGACGTTTAACTGACTGAGCCACCCAAGCGTCCCATGAAACTTATACTCTAGATATGAGAGACAGAAAATAAACAAAATGAGTAATTTATGCTAGATGGTGAGAACTCTAGATAAAAATGAAGCAGAAATGGAATGGAGGGCACATAGGGAATAGGCATATCACACATAGTATGGTTTAGAAGGATCCCAGGGGACTTGTTCATTTCTCATGTCTTACTTGAGATAAATGTAGTGAATATAAATCTGAATGTATTGTATTGTATTGTATTGTATTGTATTGTATTGTATTTTAGAGAGACAGCATGCTCACTTCAGCAGCACATATACTAAAATTAGAGAGAGCATGCAAGCAGGGGAGAGGGGCAGAGGGAGAGAGAGAAAATCCCAAGCAGGCTCCATGCTCCATCCCACGACCCTGAGATCATGACCTGGGCCAAAATCAAGAGTCAGATGCTCAACCAACAGAGCCACCCAGGTGCCCCCAAATCTGAATTGTTAAGAAAAAAATTTTAAATGTAAGCAAAGTGCTTATCATTTGGTGTGCAGCAAATGAACACTTAATACAAGTTAGCTAAAATATTATTCTAATTTCTTTCTTTAAATTTGCTCTCTTAGAGGTAGCATTTTTTATGGAGGAATAAGAATGAACTTTGGAGACTGAGACTCAAATCTGAATTCTACATCACAATAGCCAGGTAGGTTTGGGTAAATTACATAACTTCACTAAGGCTACTTTCTCAGTTGTAAGATAAAAATACTACTAATTATCTGATAGCATTCTGGGAAAGATGTGTAAGGACAGCATACACATGTGCCCAATACATTGACTGGCTCATAGTTGGAACTCAAATATGAAGTTTTGCCCCTTCATCTTTGTTTTTTTTCTTTACTGTTGACATGTCTTATTATCCTATTTCAACCTTATTCCATACCTCTTATTAAAAACAATAAAGGATACACTTATCATGATGAACACTGAGTAATGTATAGAATTGTTGATCACTATATTGCACACCTGAAGCTAATATAACACTGTATGTTAACGATTCTGGAAATAAAATAAAAAACTTAATAAAAAATAAAAATAAAAAATAGAAACAATTATTGTTAAGTCTTTCCCATTACTAGAGAGAACTTATTGGTGATTAATTTATGCACTCTTCCATCAGATATTTCTTTCTTTCCCCTATATTTTCTGTCTTTAACTAATGTTTTATTACATGTATAATTAACCAAAATGTGACAAAGTAGAAAGTTACATATAGGAATCTCTAGCTTAACATTACTAATCCATTCAGACACTCTTTGCAAAATGGGGGGGGGGGGGGTGCGTAGAGAGAGAGAGAGAGAAAGAGAGAGAGATAAACCAAGAAACACTCTTAATTATAGAGAATAAACCAGTAGTTACTGGGGGGGGATGGGTGAAATAGGTGCACCAAGTAATGTATAGAATTGTTGCATCACTGTATTGTACACCTGAAAGTAATATAACACTGTATGTTAACTACACTGGAATTAAAATTAAAAACTTAATTAAAAAAAATCTAGCCAGGAGGCATTTCTTTAAAAGGGAAAAATGTTGCTGGTCAACTCCAAACTCCTAATCAGAGCGAGGGGGAAAAAAGGATGGTATATAATAACAAATTCTTACATTAAGAATACAGAAACCATCACTTTGAAACCGTCAAACAACATGCTTGTAAAAAACAAAACAAAAACATCTTTGTGTATGTAATACAATGGACTCCCTTAATACCGGCAGCACTTGAGATGTATAATCACTTTACTGATGTTTTGTTGACACTTTTCAAATAATCTATAGTTACTACTAATTATAATTGGATTGTATTTCAAGACTTTTCCCATAAAAAACTTTTTTAATGTTGTATTGAGTTCCAAGGATGTCAATATATAATTTCCATATGTAAACATTAAGTGAAAAAATTACTGAAGAATATTTACATTCCGGGAAGTTTGTGTGTTGAAGTTAGGAAGGGTTTTACTGGGAAAATATTAATGTGGAGACATTCTGCCAGTAGGCAACTACACAGGCTCTGACAATTTCACTTTAAAGAGCAAAGTTTGAATGGTTGTTTCATTGATGTTTTCAAACATAAAAATTGAAATAGATACCTTTATTGTCTTATACAGTCTGAACTTTTATACAGTCTCAACTTACTGTTTCAGAATCCCAACTTAGGCAACTGATCTAAGGTGACACCTTTATTATATAGGATAAAATTGAGGTCCACTGGAGTGAACTGATATACAAAAGACAGGTATAAATTAGTGGAAAAGCTGGATATTGCAGTGGAAATCCTTTTTCTGTGCTCTTTCTTGTAAAACATGATTGAACTATGTTAAATTTTAAGGGAATGTTTTAATTGGAACCACAGTTTATAGATTAATATAATTTTCTGTGATATTTTCTCCTTTATTCAAGAATTGCCCAAAATTACAAAGAAAAAATATTTACACTCATTTTTAGAATTATATTTCCACTTTGAAATGTAATATATTTAGGACAAATATTTCAATGAAAACTGTATAAGTTTTCTTAAAAAGATAAGTGGTTCTTAAGAAGTGATTCTTAAAAAGTGATTCTTAAAAAGATAAGTGGTATTTCAATTTTACAAATTTATAAAAAGTTTTCAAGCTTAAAAATTAATTAGGTTTTCAACTTTCAGCTTGAATACACTTTAAAAGTTCAGGTGTTTATTTATGATCTTTGACACTACCTAAAGCTCAGGCAATATACTATTTTCTCTTAATGTAGGAAACTTGTGCTTGATTTTATTTTAATTCCCTAACAACATCAAAATCCATCCTAAAATCTTAAACCTCATCAAAGGCACTCTACCAACTGAATTTCTATCAATTTAAAACCTGTACCCATTCAATACTAAGGATTTTTAAAATCATAAATGTCAGGGGCGCCTGGGTGGCGCAGTCGGTTAAGCGTCTGACTTCAGCCAGGTCACGATCTCGCGGTCCGTGAGTTCGAGCCCCGCGTCAGGCTTTGGGCTGATGGCTCAGAGCCTGGAGCCTGTTTCCGATGCTGTGTCTCCCTCTCCCTCTACCCCTCCCCTGTTCATGCTCTGTTTCTCTCTGTCCCAAAAATAAAAAATAAAAAACGTTGAAAAAAAAATTTTAAAATCATAAATGTCAGTTTGAATGACTAATTTTTTTAAAAAACTGAACTTGTTGCATAAAAAAATCCTTGAATAATATAAGGGATGATGTTGCCACTGCAACACATTTCAATATATCTAATATACCCATGTGTTTAAAATCATACATCTGTGGTATTATAGGGGGAAATGCTTCTTTATAATCCTACTGTCCATCTCCTGTGTTTTAAATGAAGAAACTGAGGGTTACAGACATTATGTGGCTCATCAAGGTCACAGCATGATGGGATCAATTTAAAGGGCTGCTATACTTGAAAGTTAGTAAAAATCCTAAAATTGATTTAAAGCTATTCTGTTCTTTCTTTTTATCCATGAGAAAAGAGCAAAGTCACTTAGGGCATCAAGTGACTTCTTTTTTTCTACATTTTTAAAATGTTTTAAATATGATCGAATTTGTTTTTAATGGGGCCATTTGATTCCCGAAATGTCAAAAGTGGCAATCATTAGTAGCAATAACAAATACTTATTGAACACTTACTGTTGAGATCTTTGGTCCTGGGGACAATGGGTTTTATTTTGATCTTAACACTTTTTTCTCTCCCTCAATCCTTTTAATTCTGAGTAGACAAAACCAGGTAATCATACAAAGCTCAGTTTAGCTTATTTGGCAAGGCTAACGTGACCTGGGTCATTTTTTGCTGTGTCTCTGTAAATGATAAGCAAAACTTGAACCCTTTCCTAAGGCTGATATGAGATAATCACTGAAAATTCTAATATTGTAGCCAATCACCATGAAGAATAAATGGCCACTGCTCTCTCATGATACAAGCCGCTTTAAAACGATATACCCCTGAGCCTCATTGCATGTTCTGGTCTGAGTATTCTCAGTTTGCAAACTTTTTGGTGTATGCACAGTAAATTTTTACTAATTACTATTTCAGTGATTCATTGGTTTTACTTTGGCTATTTTGAACCTTTGATTGTAATACTTTTCTTAAAAGCAAGAACAAATTGTTTGCTAAGCTGGAAGGGAGAGTTGGAGGGAAAGGGAGAGATTTACTGCAAACCAACCAAACAACAACAACTTTCTGGGATTTCTACCTTATGTATGCTACTCATTCCTTCATCCATTTTAAGTTTCCAATGCTATTTTGTTTTAAATACATGTCGTCAAAGGAAAGTACAATATAGAACAAACTCTGATCCAATCATCCTGCTCCATCACTCATGGGAACTTTGGCAAAGCCTAGAAACATGTGGGCTAACAAGACTGAGAACAGGTGGTGGGAATGTTACCAGACACATAAGAGTACTCAGAAACCAAAGTTATTAGAGGAAATCTAGGAATGATTGAGATAGTAGAAAAGGACAGAGCAAGAGCTTACCAGTGGCAAGCGGGTGGACACTGGGAATTAGAGTCATGCATGGCTCAGGAAATGAGGTGGACAAGACAAAAACTGAAAGAACACTGATGAGAGGTCAAGGCCAGTAGGCAAGTATGTCCATAAGAAGCATGAGGGCCTTTGAGATAATGTTGAAGAAAAATGCACGTAAGGCACTGTTCTGTACCAAATAGGAATTTAAATAAATGTCAGTCAGTAAATCAATTTCAGGTGTTAGACAGGCTAGAGCCCACTGGTGAGAGCAAGTAATAGAGCTAACTGGGATGAAAGAGGGCTGATGAGGGATCCCATGAGATTCTGGAAGTCCTGCTTCATGTAGGATCTGGTGGTTGGCTTTCCTTGAATACATGGTGTTTGCTTTGTTATCATGAGACAGTATTTGTGTGGCAGTCTCTGTAAATTTTTCTACCAGAGGCCAACTTTCTCAGACATAGTTTATGTGGTCAAGTCTCATGGTCTTAGTATTATTTATATTTGTAGGTGCACAGATTAAAAATCAAAGAACTTTATATTTTAATAGCTAGATGTTCAGCAAAAGATACTAGGACTGTCAGAGTGCCAAGATAACTTCCTATTAAACACTGTAACATAACAAGCACTTGGTTTATTTGTCATTTTCTGTCCTAATTTTTGCAGCTCTTTAAAGATTTTTTTAACACATGAAAAATCATCTCTACTATTTTCCAACCAACACCTTACAGTGGTGGTCGGAGGAAAAGTACAAGAATCTCTATTTCTCCAAAAATTAAACTCATGAGTTTTATTCAAATTTAGTAAAGGAGTAAAGTTAGATGTATGATTAATTCGGCCTCTTAGGATAAATTCTTTTATCCCCTCATGCTAACATTCTTAAGTGTGTAGAAATGTATTGTGTTTATAAAGCCAAATGCCTATTTGCTGTCCAGGGACACTGACCAATTCACCTGATCCTTCTTTAAAAGACCAATTTTTCTCAGTGTAAGATTTTGTTGCTACTGCGACAGGGTCTTGGGTCTTGCGACAAGACATTTAAAAATGCCCAGGGTTTGGACATTTTTTAAATTGGCGGTAAATGTGACATCATCATTTCTAATTAATGCCTTGTGGCATCCATTAATAGGTGAATTGAAAGCAGGTATTTATGTCAAAAAATGAATTTTTTTATAATCTACATAAAGGGTTTGATTTTAATCTGCTCTACTTTGAATTATAAAAGGTTAGCTGTGTTTTGGGGGGCTCTTTTGCCTGGAAAAATTAAATATGAAAAATATATTTTTTTTCCACAAGGAGGTTACTGTTAAAGAATACCATTTATTGGCAGAACAAATGATTCAAATTTTCCTCATAAAGAAGAGTGGAAGTATAATCTCAGTATAACTATGTAATGTCACTATTTACCTCATAAGCGTTTAAGTGACCCGGCTATGTGGAGACTACAGGACTGACAGGTGTGAAGTTAATCAATATCCAGCTTTAGCAGCTACATACACTTACAAGAATTTTAAGAAAGAAAGAAAGAAAGAAAGAGGAAAGAAAGAAAGAAAGTCTGAAGTCAGACAAGGAAAGTTTTTACCAAGGTCACTAAACAGGATAATTAAAAAGAAGACTTTATTTTAGGCCTTCATGGCATTTTGCCAGGCAATATTTTTAGCTCTGCTTCACTTCAAAGGATTAATTCAGATCACTCATAAACTACGGAGCCTTGGAATAAAAAATGTGACTTTAGTAAGAGAAGACTAAGAAAGGCTAAGAGACAGGAGTGCAGGAAGGTACCAGCACTTAGAACTTTGCACTAGGGCACATGGTAGACATTCAATAAATACTTGAGCATGAGTGAATAAATACATGAATGGAAGAATAATAGTTAAAAGAAAGAAAAAAAAAGGAAAAGGTTGTGGACAGAGAGTGGCCATGAGGGCTGATGGAAAATGTGTTCTGAGAAGAAACAGCAATTACAAAGGGAACTTTGACCACCATACTGGCTGCAGGGACTCTACCGGCATTCAGTGGAGTACTTTTATTATTATTATTATTATCATTAATGTTTTATTTATTTATTTTTGAGGGAGAGAGAGATTGAGAGAGACTGCAAGCCAGGGAGAGGGGCAGAGAGGGGGAGACAGAGAATCCGACTCTGTGTCAGCGCAGAGCCTGATGCAGGGCTCTAATTCACAAACTGAAATCATGACCTGAACCAAACTTGGTCGCTCAACCAACTGAGCCACCGAGGTGTCCCTGGTGTACTAGCTTATTTTTTAATTTTTTTAAATTTATTTATTTATTTTGAGAGAGAAAAGATAGAGCACAAACAGGGGAAGGGCAGCGAGAGAGGGGAAGAAAATCCCAAACAGGCTCAGCACTGCCAGGGCAGAGCCCGACACAAGGCATGAACTCACAAACTGTGAGATCATGACTTGAGCTGAAACTGAGTCACAGGCTCAACACACTGAGCCCCTAACTTGAGTACTTTAAAGCTGGTGAGAAAGAGGCTCTACAGGACTGGGGGAAACCTCAAAAATAAAGGGGTCTTAGAGGCCTATACGGGAATAACACTTGTGAACAGGCTCTCCTTATCCTCAGGAGATTTGTCTCAGTGTCAGAGGCTCCCGATTCCCCAGGAGTAAAAAAAAATGTAAATAGGATATACACAGTCTTTTGAAGCCAAACAGATCTGGATTGAAAACTGGACTCTGTTACTTCATAGCTGTATGATTTATCTCTAGCGAATGATGTAACCATTCAGAGCTCAAAAGAGGAGACTACATGTCATATGGAATGGCCTAAGATATTTACTCGTAAAATGCTAGGCATTTAATAAATGTGTACTTAACCAGTGTTTACATATAAATTTCCACTGAAAACAGCATCTTTACATTCTATAGATAGAACTTTCCTTTACATATTCTGATTTAGTTTTATTTTATTTCAGGTGGTTCTGGGCTGTTTTCTACACTGATGAAAAATTTTCCAACTTCTGCTGACCACATGTGCAATTAACAATATCATTCTTTGTTAGTTTTGTAATCAGGTAAGTCTATAGACATAAGAGATTTATATGTAATTTTAATTATGATTGCTGAAATAAAAAAAAATTAGTGTGAAAGAAAATCTGCTCCTATTACTGATATAAGAAAATTTTGATCATAGAAATGTATTTATTTGTGAATTATTTCACAAAAAGGAGTTATCTACCCAAATTAAATGCTGCTGATCATGCCTCCAAGCATCCAGACCCAATGAAGGCATTGAACATATTTATTTTCATGTTTATGAAAACCATTATTATTAGAGGCTACATTCAAATTATTAAATCTTTTCTAAGCTAAAGTTTTATTTCTTAGTTTTAAAAATGGAAATCTTTTCATGATGAAGACTATCTGATGATTTCCTAGCAACTTTAGAGCTTGAGTTATTTACAAGTTACTGAGATTTCAATGTGTCTGTTCAAATAAACAAATAAATATCCTGTTTCACAATTTAAAAGCCTAATATTATAATGACATAAACTCCAGCCAAATTAATTTTAATTATGTAATCCTGATCACTTCTCAATATTATTAGAACTTGGTAAATGATCTGAAAGACTAAACATGCTTTACCAGCCAAGATATTTTGAAAATGAAGATTAATGAAGGAGGCTGTGTCCTACCAGATATTAAAAATGTATCTTAATGTTATAATATTAACACAGCTTGGGACTGTGACAGATATAGAAAGATATATAGGAAAGAATGGAAAATACAAAATCACACTCCAATATACAGCTTGCACAAACATACAGCATTAATCCTAAACCAGGCATGTTTTTAAGCCTCTGACTATATTAATTCCTTTCCTTCTCACTGCAACTCTGTGGGATAGGCACTGTTAGCCCCTTGTTTATAGATATAGCTTGGTAGGATGCAAATAAATTTCCTGAAGCCACACAACTTGGTTATGGAGACTCGATTTGCATCCAGGCAGTCTGGTTCCTGGAGTCCATGCTCATAAACACTGCATTAAACCGCTTTTACTGTAAAGCTAAAACAGAGGTCCTTAAAGTGTGCGTTGAGGATTTCTCGGGTCCCTGAGACTTTTCCAAACATAAGATCAGCAGTGTTTTTATAATACTACTAAAGTATTATTCTCTCTTTCACTCTCATTCTCTTACAAGCATATAGTTAGTAGAGCTTCCAGAGGCTACATGGCATGTATTATTACAACAGATTCAATGCAGATGCAGGTAAGAGAATCAGGCTACCTTCTATTAAGCTCGACATTAAAGATACTTGCAAAAATGTAAGACAAAGCCATTCATCTCACTGAATGCTTTTCTTTTGGAAATATTATTTTTATGAAGTGTTATTTATATTAACATGTAATGGATCTTTTATTGTTTTCAATAAATAAATATTATACAAATTTCTGAGTTTTCATCTCTAACTCAGTAAATATTGAGAGATGCGACCTGTTTTTGTTATTTAGGGTCCATAAACAGGTCTGTGAGGTTGTCAAAAATACTTAAAGAGTGTAATGGAGTTCTGAGACCAAAATGTTTGAAAATTGCTGTGCTAAATTAAACATTTCAAATTACACAGCAGAGAAAGTTTTATTGAACAGTTTAATGAACACATGGTTCAACCATTTTGAAAACTAAAAGTTGTATTCTTCCAAACAGTCTACAAACTTCTGATAGGAGTAGAAATTGGCAACAGTCCTTCTCTGGAGGATTCTGGCAATAAAGAACAAAAGCCTAAAAATGACTCTATTTAATTTATCAGTTTCAAGGTTAGCAACATATCTTAAAGAAATAATGATTAATTAACTAAAGTAATTTAATTAAAATAATACTTATTATTTCTCTCTTAAAATGCTGAAATTTTAATTATACAAAAAGAGGAGACTGATTAAATAATTGTGAAATAAGTAAAAAAGTTCTAAGCAGCCATGAGAATAATATAATCAAAGACTATTTATTGATGAAGAAATACTTTCTTAAATACTGTTAAAAATATATACACACATACATACATGTGTGTAATATACATGTATATTTACTACTATGTTTTCATAAACATTTTTATATAAATCTCTACCACACACAAAGCATAGCAGAAAGAATATACATCAACATGTAAGCAGAGCTATTCTTTAGTTTTTGTCTATATTTTCTGATTTCTATATTATGAAACATTAATTGTATGTTAAAAATATTTGAATTTAAAATTTTACTTATGGCAGCACAATTATTCAGCAGTGAGGAAATGTTAAATTGAGGCACTACATGATCTATTACACAGCAACCAAAACGTTCAGGAAAAAGCATAAAACTAAATGCAATGAATGATGTGTGACTGAATTTTGCAACAGCAGAACAAAAAATAACAAAAATAGCTATAAAGGACATAGTTTGCCTAGTGGGGAAAATATGGATATAAACTCTAGGCATGGTAGATACCAGTATTGCATACATGTTATATTTCTTTGGTGTAGAAATGGTTTGTAGTTATGTAGGAAAATGCTCTGTATTTTTTGGAGTTTTGTGCTAATGTATTTAAGGGCAAAATATCAAGAAGTCTCTAACATGCTTTCAAAGGGTTCAGAATAAAAAGTGTGTACAGATTAAAAAAAAAGAGCAAGTATGGCAGAAGATAACAATGAGCGCACATAGGTGAAAGGTATATGGGTGTTTATTGTACTATTATTGCTCAAAATAATAGGTTTGTAATCTTTTCAGAATAAACTGTCTTGGTGGGGAGAAGAGGGTGAATAACGATAAGGGTAATAAGGAGGGACAATTAAAATGCAGAGATACAGCAGATAGCAGTTAAAGAAGGTCAGGCTAGTGAATCTTTTTAACTTTCATTGAGCACCCACTACATTTACTCAGTAAATGTACAAGTGCTGTGGAAAAATGATCCAGAGAAAGTTTTAGCGACAGGAGGAAATTTTAGGCAGCATATAAAACAATTCACAGTATGTATCATTACAGTTATTAAAATAATTGACAACCATATATGCATAGAAAAAGACTGTTAAGAAATATACCAAGCTGTTAGGAGGGATTATCTCTGGAAGTTAGATGCTTGGATAATTTTTATTTATTTTTCTATATAGCTTTATCTTCCAAAATTCTGACAATGATTAAATATTACTTTTCTAATAAGAAAAAACATAACTCTGAAATTAAATGCACCAAGCCATCTGGAATCTTTGCACTCCTGATTCATACCTATTATATTTTATTGAAACAGGATGGTGATAAACCATTTTCCACTCTCTAGCTTGTGAGAGCCTAATGGCCATAGCTGAGAAGTCACATTTCCATGAACTTTTCCATCAGTTTGTGAAAGTTTATGTGTGATAAAAAGCCAGCAAGTGCTGTGAGGAGGCTGTACAGAGAGATATCTGGAACTTGATATTAGGCTGAATAATATTTTACTCTGAGAATTAAATCAGTTAGACAATAATCTATTGGAAATAAGAAACTCCTCTTCACTGTACCTTAACTATTCACTGCCATTAACGTAACCAAAAAAAAATATCAGTATGTGACAGTGGCTAATTTACAAAGGCAGTGGTGAGAAGTAGATTAGCAGATTGTCCTTCATAGTCCAGTGAAAGCTCTGTGGTCATCAAGTTTTCCCTCTTAATTGGAGCAATGAATTTGAAATCAATTACAGTGATCATTTTTATCTTAATATCTTTGCTGATAGAATAAGTTCAACTTTGTATGTGCAGTCAGAGACAAAGGATGGATTGTGGTTCACGAATAAAAGATGGTTATGAATTTACCGAAATGGGAGCATAGTGTTCATGTACTTAGTTGAAAAATTCTACCTATTTATGGACCAGAGATTCTGGTTCAAGATGAAAATTCTTGTTTAAATAAAAACAAGAGAACTTATGGGGCGCCTGGGTGGCTTGGTCGGTTTGGCGTCCGACTTCAGCTCAGGTCATGATCTCACGGTCCGTGAGTTCGAGCCCCGCATCGGGCTCTGTGCTGACAGCTCAGAGCCTGGGGCCTGTTTCGGATTCTGTGTCTCCCTCTCTCTCTGCCCCTCCCCTGTTCATGCTCTGTCTCTGTCTCAAAAATAAATAAACATTAAAAAAAAAAAAACACAAGAGAACTTCTACTTTTAGGATCAGACTTTAGAGTTGATGTTTATATGTGTCTTAGTCTATCTCTTCGGGCTGCTATAACAAAATACACAAACCTGGTAGTTAGAAACCACAAAATATATTTCTCAGAGTTCTGGATGTTGGAAGTCCAAGATCAGGCACTAGCATAGTTGTGTTCTCTGGTAAGAGACCTCTTCCTAGTTCACAGCTGGCACTTTTCACTGTGTAGAAGGGGCTAGGGATCTTTCTAGAGCCTCTTTTATAAGGCGCTAATCTCATTTGTGAAAGATTGGCCCTTACGACTTAAGCATTTCCCAAAGGCCCTACCTCCTAATAACATCAACTTTTGGGGTTAGGGTTTCAAAATATTAATTTTGGAAAGACACAAATATTTATTTATTTTTGAGAGAAAGACAGGGCAACCATGAGTGGGGGAAGAGCAGAGAGAGAGAGAGACAGAGAATCCCAAACAGGCTCCCACATTGTCAGCACAGAGCCCTACGTGGGGCTTGAACCCACGAATGGTGAAATCAGGTGTTGAGCTAAAATCAAGAGTCAGACACTTAACCTACTGAACCACCCAGGTGCCTCAAGAGACACAAACATTTAGACTGTAACAACAACATGATAAAGGAAATTGAACTACATTCTTTTTTATAAATAACCACTGCCATTATCCACAAACAATCAATTACAGGTTTTAAATGTAGCTCAACATTGGCTAATAATAAAGATTTGAGTCATCTGATGATATTTCTTTAAATTACAAATAGTCTTTTTTACAACTTACTGTGTATATCTTACTTTTAATATGGTAGGTCAGATCAAGATGAATCTTAGTTTATATTTTAGTGTGCCAAATTTCATCAAACTCTGTCAATATTATCCAAAGTTATACCAAAAGAATCAGACAACCAAAGACACCAAACTAAATGCAGAAAAAGCAAATCTTAAAATTGAAACAATAAATTCACATTTTACTATTTGGTTAGTAATTATCACTCAAAAAAAAAAGAGAAAAAGTTTATATTTCATCTTATTATTTTCCTCTGCAATTTTCCAATTAAGTAAATGAGTATTTATTAATTACATTTAGGAGTTTTTGTTTCATTTTGGCCAAAAGATCTCTTATTTATTTATATGTTCTAATGAGGTGATATTCTGAGTAAATGTGGACTACAACTGAAGGGCATTAAGATATTTTAATATATTTCTTGGTAAGAAATGGATGACAATCTATTATCTAAAAAGTAAGCATACTGACTATAGCACTTATATTATTTATGAACTGCCTTTTCTAAACATCAAATTGTAAAATTTCACCTAGAAATTTCAACTCTTATAGTTTAGGCTAGACAAAATCAGGAAAATGAATAAAATGTATGCACAGAATATTTATTCCAGCATTGTTAGTAATATTTTAAGAAATGGAAACAATGTTGACATGGAAATTGACTTAACCAATATTGAGCTCCATAAATATAATGTGTGTTTATATTTATATTTTTTTGGTATAAATAAAGGCCCATTAGGAGTTTCAGTATACATGGAAAACATTATTATGGTATGAATTTATCTGAAATGTTTATGTGTATTCATAATATTTGATAGAAAAAGTTCTGTCAGACACCCTAAATTGTTAACAGCATAGTGATTGTAGGGAGATTGTACTTTATATTTTGTATATCTTGTACTATTTGCATTTTAAACCAAACCAAAATCATTTTATAATTGTAAAAAAGTAGAATTCCAACAACACTAACAATACCACCTGCTCTCTAGCCTATACTGATTGATAATGTGAGATATGTACATTAGTGGCCTAAAGAGTCCTTTATTCCATCTCCAATCTCATCCTCATTTAGTTTGTTCCTCCTCACCTTTTGACTCAATGTAATATCACTTCCCTAGGAAAACCATCCCTGACATATCTAAGCAGATTAGGCTTCCCTGTTATAAACATGTTGCATTTATATTTTGTAAGAAAATGTGCAATTGGGGGCACCTGGGTGACTTAGTTGGTTAGGTGTACAACTCTTGATTTTGACTCAAGTCATGATCTCACAGGTTCATGAGTTTGAGCCCCACATGGGGCTCCACACAGTGTGGAGCCTGCTTGGGATTCTCTCTCTCTCCCTCTCTCTCTGCCTTTCCCCTGCTCATGCTCTCACTCTCTTTCTCTCAAAATAAGTAAATAAACTTAAAAATATATACATATACAACTGAAGTTTCTTGTCCCTGTGCATTTTCTTTTCTGGATCATAAATTCATTTTGCAATGACTCAGTCTCTGATAATCACTGCTATATCCCTAGTGCCTAGCCCAGTGCCAGGCTCATAGGTAACTATCTATTATATGTATCAGTGAATGAATTTAAAAATGTGATGAATTATCTGAGAAAGGATAATTTTCTTGATTTCTAAGTTTTACATAAAATATTACAAAATATTTATATTAAATTCATATTTAATAATTTAACTTAACTATAAGAATATGTTCCACAGACTTGTCCTGAAATAGTGTGTGTGTGTATATTTTTATAAAATGTCTCTCTCTATATAAAATGTATCTAAGCATAGCACTGAATTATGTTTGAATAAGATTATTAGATCACTAATATATTATAATACATAATATATATTTAATATACATATAATACATATAAATTTTAATATACCAAATATATATTATATATAATACATTATATATATGTATCTACATATATATGTATATATACACATACATAATGTCTCTAAACATAGCACTAAATTTTTTTTGACTGAATAAGATTATTAGAACACCAAATCCACAAAGTAAACCCAAGAACATTTATAGAAATACAAAAATATCTAGGACCTTAAAAAGTAAAACATATAATGATTAACATTGAACCCCAAATGACTAGACATTCAAAGAAACAAAAATAAGTATCATAATAGGAAGGAGAAAAAAAATCAAGTAATAGAAACTAAACTTAAAATGAAACAGATGCTAGAATCAGTAGACAAGGACTTTAAAACAGTTTTTAAAACTGAATCTTATATGTCAAAAAAATGTAAAGGAAGTGAAATACGGAAGATACATTAAGTGATACATGTAAGATAAAAAAAAAAGACCCAAATCAACCTCCTAGAGATGAAAAACACAATTTCTTTAGGGAAAAAAAAAATAGATAAGATTAACAGAAGATTAGCAACTGTGGAATAAAAGATTAGTTAACTTGAATGCATAGTAACAGAAACTATCCACAATAAAACAGAGAAAAAAGACTGAAGAAATGAACAGAATGTGAGGTGTAGGACAACTTCAAACAGGCTAATGTACATGTAACAGGGGCTACTGATGGCAAAAGAAAGAGAAAATAGGAAAATATTTTTAAAAGTTATGACTGAAAAGTTCCAAATTGATGACAACTATAAACCTAAAGTTGCAAGAAACAAAAAAACCAAGCAAACATAAAGAGGACTACTGCAAGGTACTTCATGATCAAATTATAAAAAGCAAAACAGCTAGAGAACGACACATATGATAAATCTAAATCAGTGGCTCTGGACTGCCGACAATTTTACCCTTCCTAGACGACACTAGACAATGTTCAGATACATTTTTGGTTGTCGAAACTGACAGAATGAATGCACTACTGGTGTCTAGTGAGTAGAGACCAGAGATACTGTATAACGACGACTTCTTGTCAAAAGTAATACAAGGCAAGGATAGTGGGGCAACAACTTTAAAGAACAGCTAGGAAAACATAGTCAACCTAGAAATCTACACCAAGCAAAACAACGGTGGAATACAGACCTCATCAGACATAAAAATGTTGAAAGAATTCATTACCATGAATTAGCACTACAAGAAATGTTAAAGGAAGTCCTTCAGGCAGAAAACAAATAATAATAATAATACCAGAGAGAAAACTGGATCTATAAAAAGAAATGAAAAGCACTGGAAATGCAAAGCATGTGGGTAAATATAAAATACGTATTTTATTACTTAAGATAGCTGCTTAAAGCAAAAATAATAGCAATGCATTATGGGGTTTATAATGTATATTTAAGTAAAATATATGACAATAGCACAGAATCTGAGATGAGAGGAGAAAAGAAAATACTGTTGTAAAATTCTTATATGCAAAATGATAGATTACTTGAAGGGGGATGCAATAAGTTAAACGTGTATACTATATGCCTTTAACAACTACTGAATAAGTAATTGTAGCTAATAAAAAATGAGATAAAATGAAATAAAAACTATGGAATTGGCCTACAAAAGCATAAAAGGTGATAAAATGGAATAAAGCACAGATTATATATGAGAAGCAAGAACTAGCTCTTGGTTGGAATCCTTGATCAATGAGGGGCAGGAACCGATAAATATATTCTTCTCTCTTTCTCCATGTAATGCAGAATATCCCAAAGGACTCAATAATTAGTCGAACTTGGAAGTAGTCAGGTCCATGATACATCCTCATTTTGGCTCTCCCTAATATCTGGCCTCACTTTCCTATCTCTCATTCTTTATCCCTAAGATAGTGTTCCATAATAAAATAATGGAAAACAAGCTCCTTGCCTCAGGTTAAGACAACACCCAAATGGAAATGTCTTGTAAGCAACTAGATATACGTGTCTTGAGTTTAGGAAAGAAGTCTAGAAATAGAAATTTGGGGGTTGTTAGCATATAAATGGAATTTAAAGCCCCGAGACTAGTTAAGAAGCCTTAGAGAATGAGAGTACATAAAGAGGTATGAGAACTGAGAGTTGGGACACTATATTATTCAAAACTTACAAGACAAGAAAATATAGCAAAAAAGGAGGCTAACAGGGAGTAGTTAGTAAGATAAGACAAAAACCAAGAAAATGTGTGGCATCTTGAAATCCAAGGGAAGAAAGTAATTTAAGGAGAGCATGTTTAAATGTGTCAAATGCTACTGAAAGCTTGAGTCTGATGAGGACTGACTTTTGACCATTTTGTCAGTATGGAGGTATTGCATTCGTGGCAAGAATTTATTTGCTGGGGTACTGGGATAAAATTCAGATTGGAGTGTGGCTTCAGGAGAGAATGAGAAGTCTGAAGTAGATTCATTGAGTACAGATAACTCTTCCCAAGCATTTTTCTCTCTAATTTCTTTGCATAATTCCCTTGGTGACTACAACCAGTCTAAATGCAATAAATATCATCTAGATATTGAAAATGCCCAAATGCATAAACCCAGCCCAAACTGCTCACCTTATCTATGAAAGTATATTTCTAATAATACCTTGACATATCAACTGGGATTTCTAATACATAATATAAATCTATCATATCTAAAACAGATTCCTGAACTCCTTATCTTCTCTCAGAAACCTTATCCTCTTTAGTCTTCCATATCTCAGTTAATAGGCCTTTCATTCTTTCAGGTTTTATGTGCTAAAATCTTTGAGTCATCCATGACTCCTCTCTACACATGTAAAAATTTGTCAGTAAACTCTGGATTCACTTTTTTAAGTATACCCAAAACCCTATCAATTTTTCACTTCTTCCATGGTCACTATCCTGGTCATAAAATCATCATCGTCTTTTAGTTAGTGAGACAATTGCAAAAGCTTTCTCTCTGACATCCCTGCTTCATTCCTTTCTCCCACCCCTTTTTCCAATTTATATTCAATAGAGTAGCTTGGGGTAGTCTGAAGAATAATTATACTCAGTTCTCTCCTCTGCTCAGAACCTACCTTCCCTGTTGGAGTAAAAAGTCAAGGTCAGTTCAATGGCCTTATAGGGCCATATTCCTTCAGGCCCTTCTTACTTCTCTAAGTTTATCTCAGGCTGCTTTCTTCCTTACTATACATTAGTATCCTGGCTGCTTCTCCAAAAACAGGCAAATTCTGGCCTGGGGGCCTTTGCCTTGACAGTGTCTTCTGTCTGGAAGGCTCTTCAGCCAGATAACCTGAAAGAATAGTTTCCTTACTTCTATCAAGTCTTTGTCCAAATGTGACCTTCTTACATTTGGATTTTTTTTTTAAATTTTATTTATTTTGAGAGAGAAAGAGACCACTAGCAGGGGAGAGGGAGAGAAAAAGGGAGAGAGAGAATCTCAAGTAGGCTCTGCACTGTCAGCATGGAGCCCATGGGGCTTGAACTCAGGAAATGTGAGATCATGACCTGAGTCAAAGTCAAAAGCTGGACATCTAACCAACTGAGCTACCCAGGCACCCCAACCTTCTTAAATTTGTAAATATTAATACTGTAACCCCAACTCTGGCTCCCTAATGTTCTTATCCTGGTTTATTTTTTTCTATAGTACTTAACTTTTTCTAACATGTTTATAATTTATTTATTATGTCAATTGGTTGTCTTCTTCAAGTAGAATGTGAGTTCTTTGAACAGAAATTTTTATATGATTTATCCATTATTGTATTCCTAAAATCCAGAATACTGCCTGGCATAGAGTAGGTACTCAAAACATATTTGCTGAATGAAGAAAAACTCTTACTGATACATCTATATCTATGTAGACATGTATGTATATATGTATGTATGCCCACATGTATGTATATGTATACACATGTATGTATATATGTGTATACATATCGGTATATATACTGTATATACTGTATATATACATATGTGTATATATGTGTATATATACATATGTATGTATATGTGTATATATACATATGTATATGTACATGTATATGTATATGTATAAAGATTTCTCAGGCAGAAGTGTCGATAAAAATTTTTAAACAAGCTTGATATTATCCATAGTTGAATCAAACTCCCTTGATTCACTAGCTTCCTTTAAAACTAATGTAATCTTTGCATTGATGACATAGAATTTTTGATGTAAATGTTCAAAGGTGTGTACAAGTTCCATTCCAGCATGTTAGAATGTTCTTACTGATGTAGAGAGCCAAAGATAAGGCAACACCAAGAACAAGATGAAAAGAAAGGTTTAAGATGGGGATATTTTGGAACATTTGCTGATAGAGCACAGAATAGGCGTATGTGGATATGAATTTCTTATTCAGAGCCAGGTTGAGCAACATGACCCTTTGCCAATGCTTCTTACACTTTCTTTGGATTATTGATGTGAAGCTTCTGTTTCATTGAAGCTTATGGTGATAAGAATGTTGGCCCAGATTAATCTAACATCTCCTTTTTCCTTGAAATCCAATGAAAGCATTTTATCACTTAAAGGAATATCATACTTTCTCATTCAGATGAAAAAATGAGCAAGAAAAAAAAAGCTTTTTACTATGGGCATTCTGAACTAGGTATCAACCTATCATTGTCAGAGAACATTTTCTTCTATTTTTTTAAACAAAATGTTATTTCCAAAGACATGCTTTATTTCTCCTTAGAGATGTTCTGAAACTGAGCAGAGAAAAACAGAATGTGAGCACATGACTTAAAAATAAAACAACAAAAAAGTTTCTAACACAATGTCAAAAGACAACCTAAGAAAATGTGCTGCCTTGGATTTTTAGCTTGCTTAGATTAACAAATGATGACTTTAAAACCTAGGAAATCTTCCTTTCAAAAAATTGTTAGCAAATTTAGAGAAAAAATTTTAATGTTACATAAAAAATATATATAAAACTGTAGGTGGATGAATGGCAAAAACAACCTAAAATTTGAGATCAATGACCTCTATTGTTATTCTAGAATAAACATCTGAAGGAAAATAACCATTCATTAGACTCAACAATAGGCAGAAACCACAGCTGGCATGAAGGTTGTATTTCCCTTATGCAGAATCTTTAAGTAGTGCTTTAGATTTGCTTAACAAGACAGACTGATTTACATTTCCTTACATTTCTTTTTCTTTCTTGGCTTTCAAGAGAGTGTACTGTTGGGGCCATTTTTCCTTAAATTTTAATTTGTTTTCTGATATATGAGTTCGTTTTCTGAGTTGAAGGAATGGAACAATGCCCCCAACACAGTGAAAAATGAAGCTTTCAATGAAGAATCCAGGTTATTGAGGAAAACAAATGGCAATATGCTTAATAGACTGCCATATCCAAATATGTTGAATGGCCAAATTATTGAACATTTTAGTCCCTATTACCATTTTACTTTTTTTCCTTGGTGATTCTTTTTTTCTCATTTTTTTCTGTTCTTTTTCTCTGTAATTTCATCAAATACTTTTATTTGTCCTTTGGGAAATATGAATTTGACATTTAAAAACACAAATGCCTTTAACATTTATAAACTTGAAATCTATCACAGGAAAATGGTTGGTGTAATTAAAAATATGATTACTTAAATATATAAAGATCCTATTATTCAAAATGACTACATTATTATACAGTGCTTTTATGAATGATTCTATATTATATCAAATATATTCAAAGTATTTTATATGTTCATTTAATAAGAAGAATTATTTTTAGACTTGGCTATAGCATATAAAAAGTTATTTCTATATTATGTAAATATTTGCTCAAGTAATTTGTATACTGAGTCCAGTTCTATGCAAGATGAAGTAGGCACACTCTATCTGTCTCTACAATTGAATGCAAATATAAACTCTGAACAGAAGACATAAATAGATAGTATCTGAGGACTTAAATGGTAGCAAGCAGATTTGGGAAGGAGTGCAGAATTGGATGTACCACCAATATGGTGAATATTGTTTTTTTCCACCTTTTGTTATATCACTGGACATGGACTGAAAGGCAACCTGAAACCTAGAAAATGCCACCTAGAGAGAAAAATATATACATAAAAATATATATACACATAAATATATACAAAAAGCCTTATATATAGAAAAGGCCTTATTTTCTGTACTGAGAAGCCAGAAAAAAGACACCAAAGTCCAGTCTTTCTCTTCTCCACCCTTCCCTCCCCTTCCCTTCTCTTCTTTTCTCCCATTTTTTTTACCTGGTAATACCTCAGTGACACAGAGACTGGGAAGTCACCTTAAATACTGAAGGAGGGAAATTTACTTTATGACCAAAGAGACTGGGAATCAAAAAGCAAGGGAGGAATTTACTTTGCTTTTTATTCCTGTCTGTTCTCACACTGCTTGGCTCCAGATACAGTATCAGTTGCAGAAAGTGGAAAAATAGAGAAACTAAAGGCCTGGGTTTCTGATTAGAGGACCATAAAATGAGGACCCTGAGAACCAGAAGCGCTGAGGAGATTACAAAAGAGAAGGGAACTCTAGAGAGCTGTTGCATAAACTGGTGTATAAACTTCTGGGCTCACCTCCCCATGCTGCACATTCAAGGATCTGGTCCAAAAAAGCACAACAAATGCTTTGAGAACTACGGCCCTAGACTGGCTACTGAATTAGTTGTGCAAAAGATTTTCATTAGAACCAAAGCCTATGAGAGGAGGGATGGAAATCGTAGCCTGAGTCTAAGTAGGTTGATTGCCTAATAAAACAAAACAAAACCAAAAAATTAACTATCACATTGGATTTAAACAAGATGCAGAGTCTCATAATCTAATATTCAAAATGTCCAGGGATACAATCCAAATGAAGAAGCAGGCATATAAAGAACCAGGAAAATATCAGCTCACAAGGGGAAAGACAATCAATAGATGTCAATGCTGAAAAACACATATCCTGGAATTTCAGACAAAATCTTCAAAGAGGCTGTTATAACTATGTCCCAAGAATACTTGAAACAAATGGGAAGAATAGAAATCTCAGCAAAAACATGGTCAAATAAGGTTTTCTATATATGCAGATGTAATACATATGAAAATTGCAACATAAAGGGAAGGTTGAAAGGTCCTACATGGTGGTTAAGTTTTCTATATTACACTTGAAGTGATAAATATGAACTATAAATAGAATTTAAAAATGTAAGTATGTCAATTATAATCTCTAGGGATATCACTGAAAAAAAATATCCACAAAGAGAAATAGTAAAATACCTAATAAGTAAATTAAAAATTGAAATATAAAAAATTAAATATTTTTTTCATTATTAAGGAGAGGAAGCAAGGAAGAAGAAACAGGGAAAGGAAAAGAGAATAAATAAGCAGAAAACAAATACCAACATGATATAACTAAATTCTAACATATCAAAACACATATCAATAAATATATGTAAATGGTTTAAACACACCAATGAAAAAGACAGATTCCTGGATGAAGGAGCCATTTGCAAAAGTTATATGCTGTATGATTCCATTCATATGACATTCTCAGAAAGGCAAAACTACATGTTAAAAAAATAGATTGGTGGTTACAAGGGATAGCCATCAGGGGAGGATGTGACTACAAAAGGATAACACTTTGGAGAGTGCTGGATCTGTTCTGTATCCCAATTGTGGGGGTTATATAAATCTATACATGTGTTAGCACTCATAGAATTACTCATGAAAAAAGTTAATTTTTAACATCATACTCAATGGTGAAAAACAGCTTTTCCTCTGAAATCTAGAATCAGACAAGGATGTCCACTATCACCATTTTTATTCAACATTGTTGTGGAAGTCCTTGACACAGCAATCAGAAAAGAAAAAGAAATAAAAGCACTAATACTGGTAAGGAAGAAGTTAAACTGCCACTACTTGCAGATATCATGAAACTATATATAGAAAACCTAAAGACTACACCAAAAAACGATTAGAAGTAATTAATAAATTCAGTAAACTTACAGGATACAAAATTAATAACCAGAAATCAGTTGTATACACTAACAATAAAGTAGAAGAAATAGACACTAATATACACTAATAATATATACTAATATATACTAAATATACACTAATAATGAAGTAACAGAAAGAGAAATTAAGACAACTCTATTTACATCTTTTTGCCTCAAGAAGAATAACATATTGAGGAATGAACTTAACCAATGAGGTGAAAGACCTATGTTCTGAAAACTACAAAATGTTGGTGAAAGAATTTGAAAATGACACAAATAAATGACAAGATAGTCCATGCTCATGGATTGAAAAACTATTGTTAAAATGTCCATATTACCCAAAGAAATCTACAGATTCAATGCAATCCCTATCAAAGTTCCAACAGCATTTTTTCACAGCATTTAGGGTTATTTTCACAAATAACCCTAAAATTTGTATGGAAACACAAAAGTCCCAGAATAGCCAAAACAATCTAGAGACAGAAAGAGAAAACCAGAAGTATCACAATTATAGATTTCAAGATATACTATGAAGCTATAGTAATCAAAACAGTATGGTACTGGCACAAATACAGACATACAGATCAATAGAACAGAATAGAAAACACAGAAATAAGCTCAGGATTGCCTGGTCAAATAATCTATGACAAAGGGGTCAAGAATAAACAATGGGGAAAGACAATTTCTTCAATAAATTAAGCTGAGAAAATTAGCTTCATGCAAAAGAATGAAACCAGACCACTTTCTTATACCATACACAAAAATAAACTCAAAATGGATTAAATGTGAGACCTGAAACCATAAAAATCCTAGAAGAGAACATACCCAATAATTTCTTTGACACTGGCCACAGCAAAATTTTCTAGATAGGTCTCTGAAGGCAAGGGAAACAAAAGCAAAAATAATACTTGGAGTACATCAAGATAAAAACCTTTTTCACAGTGAAGGAAACTATCAATAAAACAAAAAGGCAACCTATTGAATGGTAGAAGATATTTGGAAATGATATATCCAATGAGAGATTAATATCCAAAATATATAAAAACTTATATAACTCAACACACAAAAAAATCCAATTAAAAAATTAGGACAGAGGGCCTGAATAAACATTTTTCCAAAGAAGACATGCAAATAATCAAAAGACACATGAAAAGATTCTCAACATCACTGATCATCAGGAAAGTGCAAAGCAAAACACAAAGAGACATCACCTAATACCTGTTAGAATGGCTAGAATAAAATAGACAACACATAATAAGTCTTAACAAAGATGTGGAGAAAAAGGAATAATCATGCACTCTTGATGAGAATGTAAATTGGTACAGCCACTGTGGAAGACAGTATGGAGTTTCCTCAAAAAATTAAAAATAGAAATACGAGGGCACCTGGGTGGCTGAGTTGGTTAAGTGTCCAACTCTTGATTTCAGCTGAGGTCATGATCTTGCAATTTGTGGGATCAAGCCCCACATGGAGCTCTGTGCTGACAATATGGAGCCTGCTTGGGATTCTTTCTCTCTCCCTCTCTCTCTGTCCCTCCTCTGCTCATGCTCTCTTTCTGTCCCTCAAAATAAATAAATAAGCTTAAAAAAAGTAGAAATACCATACAATTCAATAATTCTGCCACTGAATATTTACCAAAAGAAAACAAAACACCAATTCTAAAAGATATATGCATCCCTTTGTTTATTTCAGGATTATTTACAATAGCTAAGATATGGAAGCAACAGATGTCTACTGATAGATGAATAAATAAAGAAGATGTGGCATTATATATAATATATATATAAAATATATAATGGAATATTACTCAGCCATAAAAAGGATGAGATCTTGCCATTTGAGACAACAAAATGGACTCAGAGATTATTATACTAAATGAAACAAGTCATGCAGAGAAAGACAAATATCTTATGATCTCACTTATATGTGAAGTCTAAAAAACAAAACAAGTGAATAAAGGAGAACAACAAAATAAGCAGAATAAGACCTATAAATGCAGAGAGCAAATTAATGGTTGCCAGAGGAAAGGAAGGTGGGGAGATGGGAAAAATGGGTGAAGAAGAATGGGATATACAGTCTCCTAGTTATGGACTGAATAAGTCATGGGAACTACAGGATATAGCACAGGGAATATAGTCATTGATGTTGTACTAGTGTTGTATGGTGACAGATGGTAGCTACACTTGAGGTGAGCATAGCATAACACAAAAAGTTGGGGAATCACCATGCTACACACCTAAAACTAATGAAAAATGGTGTATCAACTATACTAAAAAATGTTTTAAAAAGTCAATTTTACTATATCCAATTTAAAAGACAAAATTAAAAATAATAGTCATATGTTTAATGCTTGTTGTATGCCGAGCACTTTTAAGACATTGTTTTGTATAGTCTTTAGAATAATCTAATGAATTATATAGATTCTTCTCTATTTCACAGGTGATAAAGATTCTATAGCTGAATGCCTTACTAAAGTTTAGTAAATGATTTACAAAGTTCACAACAGAATATAACCAAAATCTTTTTGATTCCAAAATCTTATTTTCTATATGATGATATTTATTTACTTAGAAGCAGTGGTTTACTTCCAAAATGGAGGGGAAAATCTTAAGCTTTCACAAATTAGAAAACACAGTGAAACAAAGACATTATAACATAACAACATAACATAACACGACACGACACGACACGACACGACACGACATAACATAACATAACATAACATGCATGTCTTCTACTGAATTATTTTTATTTTGTTGTACTCTGTTTAAACATTAAGTAAAGATTCTATAGGATACTAGCTGTGTAGGAAGGATCTATTTATTCACTTAATAAATATTTACTAAATTCATAATGCAAAACACACTGAGCACTATAGTAGATTAAAAATGAGTCAGATACAGACCATATTGTCATGGTGCTTATGATCTACAACGGGAATTAGAACATGCCTATAGAAAATATTAACTGTCTGTTTTGATCATATCCCCATGTGTAACATACCACACCAAACTTGGAGACTTTTAGTGACTTAAAACAAAAATGTATTATTTTCTCTGACAGTGATATTTGTAAACTAAGATCGGCTGGGTGGTTCTGACTTGGGATCTGTGATGTCATTTGCAATTTGTCATCAGCTGGGCTGGAAATATCTAAAGGTTACAATCTATTGGGTTTTCAGATGCATCATCCACATGGCTACCAATTAATTCTGGCTACTTTTAGGGAGCTCAGGGGGGCTATCAACAGAAATGCCTACACATGGCTTCTCCATGTTTCTTTAGCCTTTCTAGCATGGCAGCTGGATTCCAAGTGGGAATATCCAAGAGTGAATGTTTCAAGAGGCCCAGGTACAGCTACAAGACTCCTTGAGACTCACCTTTGGAAATAACAAAGAATTATTTCTTGTATATTCTATTGGTCAAAATTCTGAACCAGTTCAGATTCAAGTGGAGGTGTTGTGAATATGGAGACGTGTAGCTCATTTTCAGACTATTTTTGTAAACTACTGTCTGGTCTTTGTTTTCCAGCAATTTATATCCTTTATAAATGTTAAATCTATTCATCCCCCACTGAAGACCTGCAAAGTTTCATCCTATTACTGTATTGGTTCAAGCTTGAAGTTGAGCAGCTTATCATTTAAATTAGGTCTAGGCACATCATCCTGTTTAATTTTTAAGTCTTCTGAACTAAGGACACAAGTTCCCTGTCTCCCCAACTAATAACTTAATTCAACATAAAATGGTGACAAGTATGAGATACCCACAGTAAAAACGTGCATCCAAAAAGGGGTGGGAGAGAGAATTTATCACTGTTTTACCGTTCTGAAATCCTGGCAAGCACACATCACCAGTTCCTTGTTTAGGACCCAGTCATGGTCCCTGAGAGTGATTCTCTACTCTTCATTATGAATCACCCTTCATTCTTTGTTATAAATGGCCTGTGTTTGCCACTGAATATCGTTCTCAGCCTGCTTCTGCCCATGAAAGGCTGGAGCCTTAAAAGCTCTTTTCATTTTAAACTGTCCTTTCCAAGTTGGTGGTGCTTCCGCCAATACAGTTTTCTTAAAACTCTGTGAGTTTTTTATGAATATTACTGGGATTCAGTCTTGGGGGGGAAAAGCCTCAACTACAAAATCTTTTCAAAGTAGTTTATTTTCTATCTTTGGCTAAAAATCATTGGAGTAGGGGCAACGCCCCTAAGATTCTTTTAAAGCATGCCTTAAAAGATGCTTTTTTTTGATGTGTTCTAAAAGAGCTTGCAGCCATACCCTTGGGGCTATAATTTACTGGCAATGCTCTGGGTTTGATACATGCCCTAAGGCATTTCTTACTTTGAGAATCTTCTGCCGGTTATAAAGAAAGAAAGGATGAAAAATATATTTGTTTAAACCCAGCAAGTCCTAAGTCCTTTATATTTTCTACAATCTGCGTTAGAAAATTGAATAATATTCATCTTAGTTCATCTCTTCTATATTCACACCTTATCTATGGCTAAAAATGTTGGCATTTTCAACATAAGCTGGAAAGTCTCCTTACCCAAAACTATCAATTCTTAGGTATATTTTCCATTTGTAATGCTACTGAAATGTTTGGCACTTAATCAAAAAGATGGCCTCATTGCCTCCAATAACAATTTTCTCACTGTCTTGCTCAAGAGTTCGTGGTCTCCTTAGGGCCTGTGTAGTTTCCACCTACCACCAAGATTTGGGGTTGTATGTTGCTACAGCACAGTCTAAACTCTCCTGTGTGCTACATCGACATCCATCTCATTTGATTCTCACAAAAAGCCTGTCAATAAAGATGTGTCTCTTATTCTAGTATGCTTTCTAACCAAGAGGTGGTTGGGGGCTCTGCCAACATCACCGTGGTCCTCAATATCTGGAAGAGCCAATATCTGGAATATTGCTGGCATGTGGCAGAAAGAAAAGAGAATTCTACAGGATTGTACACAGGCAGTTAATGCTCAGCCCACATCATGTCACTTCCACTCATAAGTCATTAACTAAAGAAAGGGAGATGGGCAAACTGAATTCAACAAAGTAGGAAAGTACAATCCTATCTCATATTCAGAAGGAGAGAAATAAATATTTGTGATCAATCCAAATGACTACCACCTCATGAAAAGCTCCCAATATACTTCTTGTCATAAAGTGGATACTCAACAAATAATAACTGTTGCAGCCATTATCATTATGGTTATTGCATCTGCTATGGTCTACTCTTAGGCATGCATACTGCTGGCCATCTGTCTCCATATACCCTTGTGATATGATATGAAATAAATGGAATTGGTGTTTGAGTCTGAAGTTGGTCATTTACCAGCTACATAAAAGTGGGCATATCATTTGATTTCTATGTACCTACATCTAAAATTTATTTTGCTGATTTTAAAACATGATACAAATGTAGGTCAATCCATAACACACTGAGTCATGCATCACCTTGAAGCTCTGCCTAATTTTGGATCTTATTCTCCCAATGTAACTATTGCCCCCATTAGAGCTTTGGGGTAAATTAATTCTATTCTATTCTATTCTATTCTATTCTATTCTATTCTATTCTATTCTATTCTATTCTATTCTATGTTATTATTTTATTTATTTTTTAATTTTATTTTTTAAATTTACCTCCAAATTAGTTAGCATATAGTGCAACAATGATTTCAGGAGTAGATTCCTTAATGCCCCTTACCCATTTAGCCCATCCCCCCTCCCACAACCCCTCCAGCAACCTTTTGTTTGTTCTCCATATTTAAGAGTCTCTTGTGTTTTGTCTCCCTTCCTGTTTTTATATTATTTTTGCTTCCCTTCGCTTATGTTCATCTGTTCTGTGTCTTAAAGTCCTCATATGAGTGAAGTCATATATTTGTCTTTCTCTGACTAATTTTGCTTAGCATAATACCCTCTACTTCCATCCACGTAGTTGCAAATGGCAAGATGTCATTCTTTTTGATTGCCAAGTAATACTCCATTCGATGGACATTTGGGCTTTTTCCATATGTATATATATATACACACATATATGTATATATATATACCACATCTTCTTTAGCCATTCATCCATCGATGGACATTTGGGCTCTTTCCATACTATGGCTACTATTGATAGAGCTGCTATAAACATGGGGGTGCATGTATCCCTTCGAAAGAGCATACCTGTGTCCCATGGATAAATGCCTAGTAGTGCAATTGCTGGATCATAGAGTAGTTCTATTTTTAATTTTTTGAGGAAACTCCATACTGTTTTCCAGAGTGGCTGCACCAGCTTGCAGTCCCACCAGCTGTTCATAAGAGACCCTCTTTCTCCACATCCTCGCCAACATCTGTTGTTGCCTGAGTTGTTAATGTTAGTCATTCTGACAGGTGTAATGTGGTATCTCATTGTGGTTTTGATTTGTATTTCCCTGATGGTGAGTGATGTTGAGCATTTTTTCATGTGTCAGTTGGCCTTCTGGATGTCTTCTTTGGAGAAATGTCTATTCATGTCTTTTGCCTATTTCTTTCCTGGATTATTTGTTTTTTGGGGTGTTGAGTTTTATAAGTTCTTTATAGATTTTGTATACTAACCCTTTATCTGATATGTCATTTGCAAATATCTTCTCCCATTCCATCGGCTGCCTTTTAGTTTTGCTCAGTGTTTCCTTTGCTATGCAGAAGCTTTTTATTTTGATGAGGTCCTAATAGTTCATTTTGCTTCTGTTTCCCTTGCCTCCAGAGACATGTTGAGTAAGAAGTTGCTGAGGCCAAGATCAAAGAGGTTTTTGCCTGCTTTCTCCTCGAGGATTTTGATGGCTTCCTGTCTTACATGGAAGTCTTTCATCCATTTTGAGTTTATTTTGTGTATGGTGTAAGAAAGTGGTCCAGGTTCATTCTTCTGCATGTCACTGTCCAGTTTTCCTAGCACCACTTGCTGAATAGACTGTCTTTATTCCATTGGATATTCTTTCCTGTTTCGTCAAAGATTAGTTGGCCATACATTGTGAGTCCATTTCTGGGTTCTCTACCTGTTCCACTGATCTGAGTGTTTGTTCTTGTGCCAGTACCATACTGTCTTGATGATTACAGCTTTGTAGTATAGCTCGAAGTCTGGGATTGTGATGCCTCCTGCTTTGGTTTTCTTTTTTAAGATCGCTTTGGCTATTTGGGGTCTTTTCTGGTTCCATACAAATTTTAGGATTATTTGTTCTAGCTCTGTGAAGAATGCTGGTGTTATTTTGATAGGGATTGCATTGAATATGTAGGTTGCTTTGGGTAGTATTGGCATTTTAACAATATTTGTTCTTCCTATCTAGAAGCATGGAATCTTCTTCCATTTTTGTGTGTCTTCTTCAATTTCTTTCATAAGCTTTCTATAGTTTTCAGTGTATAGATTTTTTACCTCTTGGGTTAGATTTATTCCTAGTTATTTTATGGTTTTCAGTGCAATTATAAATGGGATCGATTCCTTGATTTCTCTTTCTGTTGCTTCATTGTTGGTATATAGGAATGCAACCGATTTCTGTGCATTGATTTTATATCCTGCAACTTTGCTGAATTCATGAATCAGTTCTAGCAGTTTTTTTGATGGAATCTTTTGGGTTTTCCATATAGAGTATCATGTCATCTGTGAAGAGTGAAAGTTTGACATCCTCCTGGCCAATTTGGATGCCTTTTATTTCTTTGTGTTGTCTGACTGCAGAGGCGAGGACTTCCAATACTATGTTGAATAACAGTGGCAAGAGTGGATGGACATCCTTGTCTTGTACCTGACCTTAGGGGGAAAGCTCTCAGTTTTTCCCCATTGAGGATGGTATTAAGTGTTGGGTCTTTTGTATATGGCTTTTATGATCTTGAGGTATGATCCTTCTATCCCTACTTTCTTGAGGGTTTTTATCAAGAAAGGATGCTGTATTTTGTCAAATGCTTTCTCTGCATCTATTGAGAGGAATATATGGTTCTTGTCCTTTCTTTTATTGATGTGGTGAATCACACTGATTGTTCTGCGGATATTGAAGCAGCCCTGCATCCCAGGTATAAATTCCACTTGGTAGTGTGAATAATTTTTTTTTAATGTATTGTTGGATCCAGTTGACTAATATCTTGTTGAGGATTTTTGCATCCATGTTCATCAGGGAAATTGGACTGTAGTTCTCCAACAGAGAACAGAGGACTATAGTTCTCTGTCTGGTTTTGGAATCAAGGTAATGCTGGCTTCATAGAAAGAGTCTGGAAGTTTTCTTTCCATTTCTATTTTTTGGAACAGCTTCAAGAGTATAAGTGTTAACTCTTCCTTAGATGGGGTAAATTAATTCTTAACCCTTCCAGAAAACCAACACTACTCCCTGGAATGTCTCTTTCCATAAGTCTTTGGTGATTCCTTGAATACTACCCAGTGCAAATTACTTCTTTCCATGTTTTTTTCCCACTATGCTCTAGGTGTTAGTCGTTTCTACTAGGCCTGAAATGATTCTCTAAAATGCAACCTTTTATTGTGAGTAAATTTCTCAATAATCTTGACTTGGTACAATATTCCTAGCTGATGTACTTTAGGCATTTCTTGACTTTAGCACCTGATACAGTTTTCCTGTCCAAATCAGCTCAGGTATCATTCTTTCTCACATCAATGTTATCATTTCTACCAGTATCAAGACTTTATAGCTCCTTGCAAATCTCCATCTTCTTCAAATTTAACTGATTTACTTTCATCTTCGTTCAATTCCAGAGACCATACCCTCAACCCTCCTGTCAAAGTACCAACAAAGCCACTTAAAATTACAACTCTGCTATGAAAGATAAATGTATTCTGCTGTAATTGTGTATAATAAAGGAATTGACCTAGTTAGGGAGGTCAAAGGAGGGTTTCCCAGTGAAAGCATGGTTAAACTAACATTAGAAGAAAAAATGGGAAGAAAAATTACACCTTGCTATTATTTACTATTGTTCCAATTCCATTATCTCAAATGTGAGTTTCCAATTGACTACAGTAATATATTACCTTCTAATGGCACTGTTTTTTAATTACCAAATCTTTGTTTTTATTTCAGACTCCAGAACTTCTCTATGCTTTCCTTATATACCTCCCACTTGCTTCACCATCTAAAATTGGCCTCTATTGTTAACAATGTCATATTACATGAAAGACTGTCCCAATGGGATGAACTCCCTGCCAATCTCCAAATTCCTCAACCTATCTAATATACCCACCCTGCCCCCAATTACTCTTTATTATGCCAGCCTATTTCCTCACAGTAAGTCACAGTCTAAAAATACCTTTTCTTTAAATCTGTTTATCCTATTTAATATGGATTCAAGAGCATCTATAATACTTCCTGGCATTCAGTATGTAATCACTAGATACTTGTTAAGCAAGTGAATGAATGGATGAATGAATGAATGAATGAATGAATGAATGAATGAATGTTCTTTCCTTAATTCTTTCACAGAGAAAGTGGAGAAGGTTGAAGGTTGAGAGTACCATAAATGTAAGTCATCTCCTCTCAGCCAGGTAACTCAGTTTTCTTTTTAAGTCTACCTACTAAGTCTCCTTTGCCTCTCCTACATCATTTGTTCCTAGAAATATTCATGCCACTCTCCCTTCCACCAAATGACTTCTAATTTGCTAAGATCCAAATGAGCTCCTTCAAATTCCTTCCAGTTTTGCTTTCTTCATTTTTCCACCATCAGTCTTGTCTGTTTGAGCTATTCTCTTTAAATGAGCAGGAAAGTGGAAGCCAATTTGATATAATAACTTCAACTTTCACTCATTTCACTTATTTGCTCATTTATCAAAAATGTTTTGATGCTCCTTTGTCTAGGACAACAGGGATTATCCCTACCATTAAGAAGCTCATAGAAGGGTCATGTTCTGTAGTAACTGCATGTTCAAGGCCCTCCGCCTGTTGTCTTTTCTCTGTATGCAACTTTTTTCTCCCATGGCCTAGTCCATGTAGTATCCATGCACTGCCCACTAGAGCTTTCTAAGAGGATGAAAATCTTTTCTTTTTGTGCTATCTAAAACAATAGCCACCACCTTTACTTGACCATACAACACTTGAAGCATGGTTAGTGACACTGAGAACTGGATTTTAAATTTTATTTAATATTAATTTAAGTTTAGATTTAAATTTAAATACACATGTGGATTACTAATCTATTAGGATGTTTCTAGCCACTCTGCTGTTTTATCAGTTCTATTAGTTTCTTTCACATAGCAAGTTGTTTTCATTCTCAAGATTTTTGCACATGCCATTTTCTCTACCTGGAGTGCCTTGTGTTTGCCCCTGCACTCTTATAAAACTGTTCACATGGTACTCATTCTCTTCCGTGAGAACTTGGCTTAAGGGTGCTCTCCTCTTCTTCCTGAACTTCTCATCTAAAGCAGAAATCTCTTCACATTTTGACCCCTTATACTGTCTATCTCTCCCTTCTGTTTGCTATTTCCTTTACAACACTTACCAAAACTGGAAGTATTTCATGTATTTGTCTGCTTTCTTGATTATAGTGTCTCCCCCAACAGAATATAAGCTTAATGAAGGCAGAGATTATGCAAATCCTGTAAATCCTTGTGATTCCACAGACTTAAACAGTGTCTGTTCTATAGTAGACATTTATAAATATTTTTGAATTATTGAGTGAGCAAATGATGGCTATAATTTTAGCATATATAAAGTATGTGGGAGTATGTGAAGTAGTGAAAAAAAATCTCCTTAAAACAGAAGCAGGGATAGAGTTCAGTACAGATTTGTATGAGCTAAGTGGAAAAGACAGTGAAGAAAATTCTAGGCAGGAGAAACATTCTGTGTAAATGCATAGAGGCATAAAAAGCATGACCTGTGTAGGAACAGTGAGAAATTATATGCAACTGAAGTGTCGCACTGTTTCTTCACTTGAGACCTTCTCCTTCTCAGGAAAAAGAATTATTTATTTCCAAGAGAAAGTCATCCACCAATGTTCTTGGTCTGATACTTTTGCCATTGCCTTCTGGAGCATGTCTCATCAATTATCCTTTTATATTTGCTCAATTTCTTTATTCCCACTTTCTGGGCTGCCTAACATATATGCTTGGGTAACATTCATGGTGGGGGGTGGGGTGGGGAAATCCTCTCCATGAAATCCATATAGTGCCTTAAAACCTCTATATTCTTTCTCATTATGCCTACCACCCTTGACTTGCTCAACCCTTGGTGATGTCTTTTGTTCCACCACTTGACTAAACTGCTTTCCTGGAGGCAGTACATCTGTGGTCATTTTTCTTGCTTGACTAAAACTTTGAATAGCCAGCCTTTTAGAGTCAGATGGATAAAGGGTGAACTTTCAAGCTTTGAGTGTAAATCACACTCCACCCCTGAACAGTTCTGGCTTCATCTTTCAAAATGTTTTTGAAACTATTACACCATCATGTAGTTGAAATGGACTATTTAGTAATGTACTCTCCATAACTGGTGAGCTTGGCTGTTGCCACGTTTGAGAAGTCATTCCTGACCTTCCTAGACCAAACCTTTTCATGGCAAGAACTATCTCCCTGCTTGTCATTCTATTTCCATCCCCTAGTATGAGGTCAGCCTTATGGTGAATGAGTGATGATGCACTGTATTTAGAGCCTGGTTTTTGGTTCTCAGGGAAATTTCCCCTGTGTATGCCTAACTCTCAGAACTTGGAGGCCCTCGGGAATATCACAGGGGAAAATGCATCATTTTTTACATTCTCTAAATGAGAATAGGCACATAGTTTTGAATAAATGAGTGAATACATGAGAAATGAGTGAGAAAAGAAAGGCATAACCACCTTCAAATATGCTTTGTTCATATTAATAGGCAGTTTGCATTTGATTTCAGGGGACAGCAGGAGAGAAAATAAATAAATAAAAAACAAGGCAGCCTCCCTATTTGTAATTTAAAATTTGTTTCAGATTCTCCTACTGTAATTAAATAAGTATGCATGGCTTAAGAACTCAATTTAGGCTGACTCTTGTGTTAGGTACCAGGGATAACAAAAGAAAAAGAGAACCTTAATTTAATGATAAAGGTGGTGATTTTGATTTGAACTTGAAAGAAACCAAATTCATTCCAAGGGTCATCTCATGGATTTGTGTGTTTTAACAACACTCCCTACTGCAATTTGTCAGAATATCATTTTATACCTTTAATTAATAACTTATCTCAACTGCTTTTTTTTTTCAATTAAAGATACTTTCAACCTCACTGGCATAAAAATCTATCATACAGGTTACTACTGCTACTCCCTCTTCTTGTGTTAAAAAAAGAATGCTTAATTTATTAGTTTTCTTGTATGAAAAGTATTGTATTGGGTTGCAGGTTTGCCCTCTCCATCTTTTTTGTAAAAATTTGTTTAGCAATCTCTCCTTTCCCTACTGCTTATTTCAAATATTTCCTCTGAAATACACTACCATTTGCTTACAATTATTGTTCATCCGGGGCGCCTGGAGGGCTCAGTCGGTTAAGTTTCTGACTCTAGATTTTGGCTCAGGTCACAACCTCACAGCTCATGGTACAGAGCCTCGCATTAGGCTCTGTGCTATCAGGTTGGGATTGTCTGATGGATAATTTCCATTATCTTGGGATTATCTCTCTCTGTCCCTTCCCCACTCTCTCTCTCTCTCAAAATAAATAAACATTAAAAAAATTATTATTCATCCATCCTTCTCAGTGTACTGAAAGGATGGGCCAGAGAATTCTGAGTAGAGCAGACATTCTCTTTCTTGGGCTTTCCATATGGGAAAGTCATAAATGGAATCAGAAAGTTTATGAGAATTTGTTCTTTTCTTTTTTTAAATGTTTATTTATTTTTGAGAGAGAGCACATGCGTGCAAGTGGGGGAGGGGCAGAGAGAGAGGGGGACAGAGCATCTGAAGCCTGCTCCCTGCTGACAGCAATTTGCCCAAAGTGGGCTCAAACTCATGAACCAAGAGATGATGACCTGAGCTGAAGTCGGACATTTAACTGACTAAGCCACCAGGCACCCTGAGAATTTATTCTAGTCCACTGAAGAATGTTTTTTGAATACAGTTTTGAGCAAAATAATAATAATGATAATGATAAAAATAGTAGATATATGAAGATTTGGTATAAAACTCCACAGCAACTTTTTATAATAGTATATAGAATAGTAATTCTACAGTTAAAGATGAGTACCATGGGTACCATCATGAAACTTTTATATCAGGAGTAATTGCTGACCTGGCAGAAAACAAAACTTACTAACCTGTTCACTCTTTCTCTGGGCAATTAAACATCATGACTGCTATGGTTTTAGGAGCTGATACTGTCCTTAATGGTCAAAAACTCTGTAATTGGCTGCTGGGTCTAGAAAACAGCCACATTTTGTCAGTAGTCTGTTCATAAGCATTTCTAAAATTTTGGAAGCAACGCACCAGAAGTTCTGATGGCAATCCAGGCCAGGATCTTGTGCCTTTTGTTTCCTCAAGTCTAGGAGAGAGACAGATGAGAATTTAAGACTAGGATTATATCAACACCTCATCTTCAATGCACCTGCTATCGTTTTCCAAAAGGATCATTTGCTTTTAGTGAAGATGAAGGTAGGGGTGGGAGTGTGTAGAGGGTGGGGAAATTAAAAATGGTACTTAAGGAGCGACTGGGTGGCTCAGTCGGTTAAGCGCCCGACTTCGGCTCAGGTCATGATCATGTGGTCCATGAATTCGAGCCCTGCATCAGGCTCTGTGCTCAGGGCCTGGAGCCTGTTTCAGATTCTGTGTCTCCCTCTCTCTCTGACCCTCCACGGTTCATGCTGTCTTTCTCTGTCTCAAAAATAAATAAACGTTAAAAAAAATGCTACTTAAGGAATGCAAAGAGAAGGAAGGAACTCATCTCTAGGATTCAAAATAGATTATGTAATAAATCAATTTTCTTACAATCCAGTCTACTCCCCTGAGGGAACATTTTCTAAATGTCTTTATCTTTAAGCAATCCCAGTTTAAGCCTGGAGGGTTTCTCCCAAAGTATAGGGGAAGATACTAATATCAACTGGGACAGCAAGGCCAAGAGGCATCCTATTGTGTGGCAAAAGTTTGTGGTGATAGGAGAAGGGAGTGGTCAGACTTGTGACTGATAATTGCCTCGGAGAGCTTCAGCTCTGAGTAATTGTGTGTGTGTGTGTGTGTGTGTGTGTGTGTGTGTGCGCGCGCGCGCGCGCGCGTGCGCGCGCGTGCACGGGGTTGGTGGGTGGGGGGCGCTGGGAGGAGAGCAAAAGGGGAACAAAAATGTGATAATAACTCAGTGGGAGAGGATAATGGAAAGCTCTTGTCCTAACTCCTCATTTGGGACTCTGGGAAGTGGTTGGCTTGGAGTTGACCTGATATGAATATGCTTTTTAGCTTTCATGAGGTGCCTCCTGTGTCTATAAAAGGAGCCCAATATAAGAGAATCTACCTGGAGTGCTTGTGGTGGTGGTGGGGGCGGGGAAGGGGAGACATGTGAAAGAGATGAAATGCCTCTTTAGAGAGACTACAGGGCGATCAATCCAGGAAGAGACTGAATTATGTATTGTCAGACCACAGAGTCCCTGACATGAGGTAAGATCAGGCCAAGCCAGCCAGTGAGAGCAGCTTCAACCAATCTGAGAGAGGCTCCTACCTTAGATTACTTCAGCCAACACAGACACAAGTGCTGGTTGCCAAGCAGTGCACAGACAGGGAAGGATGCCTCTGTGGGTCTAGAGGAGCCTGCAAACATGCCTTGCGAGAACCTTTTCACCTGTCCCATGAGATTGCGAACACTTAAACGCCATCTTGAAGAACTCTTGGGTTAGGGGTAGAGTGTTTCGGAGGTAAGCAATACCAAGTAATATGAAACCAAAGGAACATTTTACATTATAAGACTAGGCTAAGTTTGAGGTGCTACATATGTTCTGCATTGTAGAATCACTCACATCTGTGATGGGGTTTTGGCGTGGTGGAGGGGGGTCCAGAGCCAAAAGCCAAGAAAGAATTCTTGAGACATCTTTGGTGCAAAAAAGGTGATTTTCTTAAAGCATGGGGACAGGACCTGTGGGCAGAAGGAGTTGCACTAGAAGCGTGAGGAGGGGCTGGTTATATACTTGGGAGTTGGGGGAGGTAAAGGCAAAAGGAAAGTTTCCAAAAGGGCCTTCATATGCTAAAGTGGACTCACAAGATACTGGAGGCCTTGTTATTTCTGAGCTATTTTTCCTCTAGTAAGGTATTAACACTAAGACAGTAGGGAGTTCCTGGAGGAATGTTTTACTCTGCCTATCTCAAGCACTTGCCAGTGGGCTGCAGGTTATAAAGAAATTTAATTTTATTTATATTTTTGTCTTGCTTTGTTCCCCACATCACCACAGAGGGGAAGGTGATGTTAGGGCTCCAGGAAGATGAGTCTATGGCTTTCTGGAGGTTAGGCTATTGATAAGATTACCTTTTTCTTGTAATTTACTATGACATTTGTAAACTGATGGGGACTCATGTCCTGAGTGACTGTGATCTCTATTAGTTTACCATTTGTTTTTTCCTTTCCTTTGTTCTTGGGCAGCCAGGAGAGCTTGAGGGTTGTCACACATATCCTACCTGTGGTGGAGGTGGTGGCCTTGCTAGCCTGTGCTTTGTCCTCAGCTTGCCTTTGCTCCCTCATCATTTGTTGTCCCATTACACTTGTGTGAGTCAGTATAGATGAACACATGTTATACATGCATTTTTAAGACTTTTCTCTTAAAAGATTATAAGAAAATATTTGCCAAGTGGGTGGGTAAAGCACAGTCATCAAAACTGGAGGACCTTTGAGAGAAAGGGTACTATTAATAATTACTCCAACATAGCAAGCAAAAACCAAACTATCCCATGCCATCTGGGACACATCGTATAAAAGGAGCTGAATTCTGTTGAAGATGAAAAATTTTGGGGGTGCTGGGGAGAGAAGAGAGAGAAAACTTTTACTTTATTATTTTTTTTTTAAATTTTTTTTTCAACGTTTATTTATTTTTGGGACAGAGAGAGACAGAGCATGAACGGGGGAGGGGCAGAGAGAGAGGGAGACACAGAATCGGAAACAGGCTCCAGGCTCTGAGCTGATGGCGGGGCTCGAACCCACGGACCGCGAGATCGTGACCTGGCTGAAGTCGGACGCTTAACCGACTGTGCCACCCAGGCGCCCCAAAACTTTTACTTTAATATATACATTTGTTTTAAAAAAATTAAAAAGGGGCGCCTGGGTGGCGCAGTCCGTTGAGCATCTGACTTCCACTCAGGTCATGATCTCACAGTTTGTGAGTTCGAGCCCCGCGTTGGGCTCTGTGCTGACAGCTCAGAGCCTGGAGGCTGCTTCGGATTTTGTGTCTCCCTCTCTCTCTGCCCCTCTCCTGCTTGCACTCTGTCTCTCTCTCTCAAAAATGAATAAACGTTGAAAAACATATATATATATGTATATATATATAAATATACACATATATATATATTTTAACTGATATTTCCTTAGCTAAGACAGTTTATACAAATAAGAATTAAACTGTTCTAAGAAATAAACATAAATTCAGTGGATGTAAGTTGGCTAAAAAGTGGACAAAAGAAGAGTTCTCTAATGGAAAGAGATACTTGAGAAAATAGTAATTTAGCAACTAGAAACTAGATTTGAGTGGGGAGGGACACAGCTGGCCAGAAACTGACATTGCAAGGATACTTATAGCTGATATGGATTTTAAATTTCATCTGAACTTTGCTATGCTACTATATCTATCCATATCCAGCATTCCAAGCCTCTGGAAAATCTGGAATGTCCTTCCATTACTGGTTTGGTGGATGTGAGGGAGGGAATGAAGGCATAGGAACTGTCTGCAATAAGGGTGAAGCCAATGCAGCATGAAAATCGCTCATGAAACCTAAGAACTAAGACTTAGTGGAAATTGAAAATCCACCAGAAGCAAGACCTCAGAGAAAGATACAACTTGAAAAAATAAGCCCCTTGTGAATTTAGGAGCTATTTGTGGGTACAGGGGGTGGGTATGGGTTTCTACACACAAAATTAGGGTTCTGGCAGATCTACCAAAATATTCAAGAAAAGGCTGTTCTCCCATGCCTGGAAACCGAGAAATAACTAGGCTGTGGAAATCTAGGTGAGATACATTTTACACAATTTTATACAATTAAAATATAATTTTATTGATCAGTCAGTAACATTTATTAAGTAAGTCATTCCAAACAGAACTGTTATACTCTATGCAACGAATACTCACAAACTTAGTTAGTTCTGTCATATAAAATAAAATAAGGAAATTCACAATGCCATTTTTTCTGTGATTATTGAAATGGTTGTTCCTTCTCATGCATTAACTATAAATAAATAATACCAATTTTCCATTCTCAAATTGTTTTTATTATTATTAAAGTAACTATAACTTACAGACAGTGGCCTAGATTTATACCCAACTTGTTATTTAAAGTTCATGAAATGCCTTCAGCTCCCTGGAGAACACGCACCAAATACGTATAAAATAATAATAAAATAATAATATGCCCAAGGATAAACTGTGTTCCTCTGTTTTCATACTGTGAGCATCACGGGCATTTTACAGCACAGGTTGTTTATAAATGAGGCCCCCAGCTGTTACTGAGAGACTCAGGCAGAAAACGGGAGTAAACGGAGGATAATAATCCTGATTATAATAGGAAGCTGTTTCTATAGTGACCCAGGGTGAGTTGCATTCTCCCTAGGAGTAAACTGCTCAGTCAGTAGCTCCTACGAAGTACCATGTGGTAAATTACCTCCTTCCAGGTACTAAATGATACCTTGATGCCTTGGAAAAATTAATGGGTGAGTGGTTTACTTTGAGAGCATTTATTCCCTCTGAGTCAACATAGGATTCTGCCCAATTAAGTTTTGGAGGGCAGAATTTGCCCTAGAAAGAGCAGTTTAAAGCTTTAGAGTTATCGAAGCAATATAAAAACTAGTCCCTGATGTATAGTAAAGATAGGACTTCTCACCATGGGTAAGACTTTCATTATCAGCAGAGTTATTACATTTCCCTCAGTGGCCAAAAGAAGGGGGGAAAAGGGTTGGGAGTTACCATTAAAATATGAAATACAGTAACTTCTTCTTTTTGCATTTATTTACAGTCAGCTATCTCATGGTCACTTCTGAAACATGCCAAGTTATTGGGCCGATTACAGTGTCTCAGACAAATCAGACTGTTGCCATATCAGGTAAATAAAAGTTGCTGTTTTCTCTGGAAATATATTTTCTTCATTTAACGGATTATATATTCACTGATACAACATAACATTTAAATAGGCTGGAGGCATTATTGGATTTTGAACTAATTTTTTTTTTAATAGAGAAGGCCAAAATGCCATTTTGTTCAGCATTATCTAATTATTTCTCAAACTCTGTTCTACAGTCAGTTAAATTAAATTAACAAAATTAAATTAATGAATTTTTGAGAAGGGTTTTCTTTCAAAGAATCAGATATTATTGAGGTTATTTAAACAAAATGGATGTACCTTTTTTATATAGTAAAAATGGTTAAAGTGTCTTTGAATCTAATAAGTATAAATTATTGAGTACATATTCTAGTAGTAATTATTTCTGGTGGACTTACTAGGTGATATTAACATTTTCACATTTATAAAGCACTTTTATTTTCTGTTAAATTATGAATCTTTTACTCCAGTATTTTAACTGTTATCAAAAGGCAGCTATGAACTAGGGAGAAGTGATGGAAATTCACTTTTTTACAAAGTGAAGTTCTAGGGGTAAAAAGCTCATATAGAACTTTCACTGACTTCTTCGTGCCCCTTTAATGAAGCCTTTTTTCACAACTTTTAAAGTACATTTCAAAGATGAAAATATCATCATGAAACTTGTAGATATGGACATGGATAGAAATAAATATAAGTGCACACATTTGTTTTTATTAAAATGATTGAGAAATAAATTACACAAAGTGTAGCTTTAATATTCAGAGTTGTATTGCTTGGATCTCTCTCCTGTCACAGCCACTTAGTAACCATGTAGCAACCCTGTGAACTTTAGATTTCTCATCTGTAAGATCAGAATAATACTCACAGCTACCTGGTGCAGTTGTTCCAATGGTTAAGATTTTTTGACTAATTTAAAACAGTTAGCACATTGCCTAGTGATAACAATCCTCAAAAAAAATTAGACATTATTAATATATTGTTGTTGTTATTATAATTTTTATTTTAGTTTTGTGACCAGCACTGGTCAATGTTGTGGAGGGTATAAATGATACAGAATACATGGTGTTTGCTATGTTAGGAAATTACCTCTAAACAGTGGGAGAAAATATTAAGAAAAAAAGCAGGAAATGACATGTTGTCAAATATAAGATAATGTAGTATAGATAATAAGCACTATAGACAATACATTTTATATTTATCAGCATCAGAATCCAGTTTTCACTTTTGCCACTGAGCATATTGTATCAAAACACATTAATTCATTCAATTGGCACATCCTTAAGTAGCTACAATGGACCAGATACTTCTGTTCAGACGTGGACAAAACTGGTAAGAATTCTTCCCCTCCTGGAAGGGGAACACCAAGTAGTGTTAGAGACAGACTTTTAGCAAATAAGAATAAATAAATAAATATAAATAATTAAATACATACATAAATAAATACATAAATACATAAACAAATACATAAATAGACTTCGATTAATGGTCCTGTGGACAATGGACAGTGGTACTCATTTAGATTAGAGGAGCAGGCAAGACCTCTTAAAAGAAGTGACAAATACAATGATACCTGAGCAAGCTGAACTTGCCTAAGGGAAGTGTCTAGGGAGACAAGGCTCCAAGGTAGTACTGGGCCTGGTGGGTTTAAAGAATGAAGAGAAGGGAATTGAGCCTAAAATTCTGCTTCAAGTTGTTTATTGTGGTTTAAGGGGAATATCTGTAATGAATAGGGGCAGCCCCAGGTCATGTGTGATGTAGCTGCGTTGGAAAGATAGCTACATCACTCCATTGGTTAAAGGAATGAGCTGTTGAGTGTTGGGAAATGTGTGAGTATATTTTGTGCTTAGGAAGTGGTGGAACAGGAACATTCTGGGTAGAGGGAGCAGCACTAGCAAAGTCAAGGATACATGAGACAGACTGATGTTTCAGGAGCTTAGGTTGAGGGTAGGGGAGATGGAGAATGCCGAGATAAACCTGAGAATATAGGCAGGAGACAATTTTGAAGCCACACTGTGTAGCTGGTAGTTTTTTCAGAGGCCATGGAGAATCGCTGTATTGTTTTAAGCAGTGAAGGGCTGTGATCAGATTCTGATTTCTGCAAGTTTATAACACATCAGATTTCTGGGAATGGGGTTTGGAGATCTGCAGTTTTACTAAGCATGCCAAGTGAATCTTGTGCACTACTAAATGCTAAGAGTTACTGTTGCTGTTGTTCGAAGTAGTCTTAAGAATTTTGATAATTAAAAATAAAAAGGAGAATTCCTCATGCAGAGGAGCACAGGGAAACCTTTGGGGGTGTTAGGAATGTTCAACATAGTGATTGTGGTTGTAATGACACAACTATACACATATGTTAAAATGCATCAAAATATACACCTGTAATTGAAAAATGTTATTGCGTATAGATGATACCTTGATTAAGCTATTTTGTTTTCAAAGGCCAGTGGACGTGGTGAATAGCAAGGTAGTGTTACCCTTCAAAACAGGGATGTCATGGGTATACAGAGTCACAAAACTGCAAAGGGATAAATGAAGAAGATAGTAGTAGAAACACCAAATACTCATTTGAAAGGTCAGGTGACAATGAGAAGGAAAGAGACAGGAATGGGAAGACAAGACAGTAGCTTGATAAAGCAGGATGACTGAAGAAAAATTTTCCAGATCACCTATGTAGGTAAAGGAGGTAAAACCAGCAGAGAACAGGAGAATTAAGATGCAGGGAAAAGAAATCATTACTAAGGTAGTTACAATGAATGGGATTCAGAGAAAAAATGGCATAATGAGTCTAATCAATGAGAGACTGCACTTTTCTTCTTCAATAATTGAAACAAAGAAGGCAATAATGAGATCTGCTCCTACATTTTTCCAAAGTACTACTTTTCTCAGTGGTGTAGGAAACCACGTTCACGCTTACCCTGCATTCACGTGGACTGGCTCTTTTTTGCCTCCAGTACTAGGACACAATTAAGTCTCTTCACTTGTTTCCACAAAGAATCCACTTTCAACAAGCTCATGGGAGTTAGAGTTTTATTGAATGCCTTGCCTTTGATATGGTGATCATGAGCAGACGTTCAAATCTATTCGTCATGAATTAAATTCCCCAGGCAACACTGTGCTGCTCTCCCAACTCTGGGAGAACAGGGGGCTACTATCCTGCAGTAGACAGACCTGGATTTGAATCCAGACTCCACTTCTTACCAGTTACAGGCTTTTTTGAGCTTCTATTTGCAGGATTTTGAATACATAGCACATGTGGAGTACATTCCCAGGTAAGCATTCAATAAACAACACCTGTAAGGACAATGATGAAGAAGAAAAAGAGCAAAGGAGAAGGAGAAGGAGAAGGAAGAGAAGGAGAAGCAGCAGCAGCAGCAGCCACCTCGTCCTGTAGCTGACAGGTTGTAGGCTCTCAAGTTAGCACACACAAGCACAATCATTATTAACGTTAGTATAGCATAATATTTCAATATAAAGCAAAGGTTTTTATGCTGACATATGTTCACACAAAGAAAAAGATAAAGTGAGTATGTGTAGGTGAGTTGTTAAGGGGGTAAATCCTATGGGTTTCCATCATAAGGAGGAATTTTTCCCCCCTTTTTCTTTTTACTGTATCTATACAAGAATATGGATGTTAGCAAACCTATTGTGGTAATCATTCCACAATATATGTAAATCAAACTAGCATGCTGTATGCCTTAAACTTATATGGTGATGTTTGTCAATCACTTCCCAATAAAATTGGGGAAAAAAGTATGAGAGAACAAAGGTGCATTTTTTTTCCATCTCTTTAAATTAGCAAGCTTAATGGCAACTAGAGATAAAACTCACATTTGAAAGAGGGGCTATAATCACAGCACTCTGTGCATTTCCAGAAAGATATACTGGAGTCATTAGGAAACTGAGGTCAGAAGATAATGTGACCCATAAACTACTTCTCCTAAAATTATTTGTAATGAACATGGACATGGTTTTCTGGTAAATACAAGTGTGAACTATTATCAAATATCAAGCCATGCTAATTCTATGACTAGCTAGGATGTGAAAGGTAAACCTTCCACAAGACTTTTGACCCTGTAGAAAACGTAAATGTGAATTGTTCTCTGGATTGGTACAGATATAAACCCCAGGATTCTTTGGGGGGAGTTTTTTTTGAAATTTTCTTAATGTTTATTTATTTTTTGAGAGAGAGAAAGGGAGACAGAACAAGCAGGGGAGGGGCAGGCTCTTCACTGACAGCAGAGAGCCAGATGTGGGGCTCGAACCCATGAACCATGAGATCATGACCTGAGCCAAAGTCAGACACTCAACTGATCGAGCCACCCAAGTGCCCCGGGGATGTGTTTTTATTTCATAAAGAAGTTTTGGTATTTAAAGAATACTTCATAACAGACCCCATACTTCAAGGAATCTATAGTTGACAGAATAAACAATAAAGGCAAATGACACAGTTTAACACAAATAGCACCTTACCTATGAATACCACTTATGACAGAGGCCAGCCCATCTTTGCAAGAAGAACTTTTTGTCAAATTCTCAATTAGTCATGCAATTATTCAAAGAATTAAATGTCTTAAATGTCTCACTGTTAAGGTGTATGTGCAATGCTATTATTTCTAACAACACTAACCAACGACCAGGTAAAGGCAAGTTAGCACCATCTAGCATAGAGAAGCATGCACATGATTTTTCAACCCTCCTTTGGTTTTCTTCTTGGTTGAAACCATCTCTTAGATGTTTATTAAGGCACTAATTGATTCAAAGATGTTATGTACTTTCCCTTAATAATTACTGATATTATATTTTAAAAAAATTGTTTCCATTTTAGATGCATGCTTCAGAAATATAAATTCATCACATTTTAGGTGTACATAATTAGGTTTAACTGTGAAAATAAACTTGCAAATTCTTATTTTCTTGTCAAATACGATTTCTAGTATATTCAGATTTCTACTGTATCTTTTTTTGTTGTTTTTCCTATATTCCAGCTTTCCTCTCTATTTCTGTTTAAAAATTCTAACACAGAATTTCATGCCAGAAAAAAATTTTTTTCTCCTGAAGCTGGAAGAAATCATTTCAAGTTTCAAGACTGTGAAAATTGACTATGCCTGACTTTTTCCAAATTGTCTCGTAATGCTTTTTGCCAGGCAGATTCTAGGACCAGTTAGTTTATGATCAAAACTTACAGATGGTACTTACAGAAGACTAGCCAGTAGGGCATTTTTCAAGAATGTCAAGATCAAAAACTATAATTAAAGGTTATTTTGGGAAAAGCCAGCGTCCCCATCACTAACTCTACAGGAGAAAAAAAAGAAGAAACGATTTTGTGACAAAGTAATTGCTGACAAAAATATTGTAACCCAATATGTCATTTGAAAACAATTGAATTTCTGGTCTTTTCAATGGGGAACTTTAGCCTGGAAAGTGATAGTTAGGGTTATAGTGTATAATGCTGACTTTTCCTTAAGATCATAGGTTATTTCACAGCTGTCATCTTCCCTGTCACCAGTTACTGTAGCTCATCCTTACTGGTTGATATCTTTATGCCAAACCCTCATAACATTTAATCACCACAGGCCGAGATCACATGATGGTAAACCTATGATGAAATTTTTACCTCTTAACAACATACAAGTGAAAATTTTATGCACTGAGGCAAAAGCAGGAAAATAATGAATATCTATAGTTTAATTTCCATGCATCACTGCTTGTGGCAGTGAAATAAATACCAGGGTGAAGTAATAGAGTAGTTAGAGGAATGGGCTAGAGGTTTAAAGAAGAGAATTAATATCCGTGATTAAAATTGCATGTATCATTGCCAACGGCTGTGAAAATATGTCAATTGCATGACTATGTCTGTTTCAGTTCCGGAGAAGGAATGTTTAAAATGTAATAATAATTGCTCTGTTTCCTTGCATAAAACAAAGGAAAGTCTTTACTCCAGAGTCTTACTGATACTAAATGAATTTCATGGATATCTGTTTTTGAAAATGATCAACTTTAATAGTACAAATATTTTTATGTACTGGTAAGTAGTTTGGTTTTTCAATCTCTTTTTTATTTTAAAAAACAACCTAATGTTGCATATCTACAGGTTCATCTTTTTTTTTCTTACTAATACTATAAATTCTAGATAGCAATTCTATAATTATAATTTAATTAGTCCTTGAATTAATATTTGTAGTTCAAGTTTATACTCCTTGACAATGATGTTGACTTTATAATATCACGTTGCTACAAAAAATGGCACAGTATATTTTCAATATTTTTTATTATGGGTTAGGTTTTTGTAAGTAATAACTGTATATATCCTTAAATTGCAACATGTAAAATGTTCATATGACAGACAACTTATTGGGGTAAATTAAGAATGTGTGATTCGTTTCTCTGAGAATTCATCTGATTTTTAGAACTACTACAGATGACACTTTGAAAAAGTATTGCTACTTTTCATATTCCCTACATTTCAGATGTCCTGATCTTCACAGTTGAAGTGAAAAATCAGGCTTCCCAACAAAGACTAGTTTGCAATCCTGGAAGAACATTGTTTTAAAAACCACTTAATGTAGTTACTTTTCCGAGAATTCTTAATTTGTTGTCATTGTTGTTCTGTCTGTGAAGTCATCACGGAGCAGAACTCTCAAATGCAAAGCTTTTTAAACATAATGCTTTATTGGCTACAGAAGACCTAAGATACACTAATTTTCTAGCTATTAGGAAAACAAATCTCAATCTCTCTTTCTCCATCCCCCTTCTCTCTCTCACACAGCCTTCCTACAGATTCTTCTTCAGTGTTATGCTTCTGCATTTTGTCCCTTGAATGAGATGAGTACCGTACCCTTTGTTTTGCTCAGAAAGGAGGAACCATGTATTTGGTCAGCACTCAACAAATAATAAGTCATGATGACAAGTACTGAATCCAATTTGAAACTGTAGGGGGATATTTAAGTGGCCCCAAATGTCTGCATTCTAGGAGTTAATTCCATTTGTGGGAGAGCTGCAATTCCAGATTTTTATGTTCACAAAATAATTCAAATTATTGTCTTCTATTTTTAACTTCTGGATGGGCCGAAGAGATTTTCACACGGAAGATTACAGCCATGGCTTTCACCAAGCTGAAAAACAAGCTTTAATGTGATGATCCACACAAGACCAAACCTGATGAGAAAATGTAGGGTGTTGCTATGGCAATTCCATTCGTTGGAACTTTTCTCTGTTGGCTTCACTCTGTCATTACATTCTAAAAAGAATCGTATGAAAAGGTGTGGTGGCTGTGAAGACAAACGTGAGGCCGAGAAGATGGAGCTTTCTCATCTGTCCTTCCCCAAAAGAGACAATATCGTCACATTGTAATGCCACCCTAATGTAGTCAGAGGGCTCGCTTAGGAGGTGTCATTCTGAGATTTCACTGAAACCCTGGGGTGTATTTCTTTTTCACTTAGGTGTCACATTGGCAAGGCCAAGGTTATGAGCAAAATTACAAGGTGAAGGATGCTCAGATTAAACTGAAAGAGGAAACAGAAGCCTTGGCTTCTGAAAGAATGAAGATCTGTTTTTTTGTTAGGTCGTGGTGGTTATATTGTTTCTTTATTATTATTATTTTTACTTTTTAGCAGAGGTTTGATATGTTAAAATGTCATTTAAATCCAAGCATCGACAGTGAATGAATCGTGCGATATCTCTGATGGAGAGGGAGATTTATTAATTCACCTGATGTCATTTCTTTCCAGATAGACCTTCTTTTCAGGGGTTATAATCAATCCAACTGTTTATAACAACAACCTCAGAATCTCATTACAGGCATTGTCTCCAGCACTTTTTTTCTGATTAATTATCACTTAAACTCTTCACAAACAACCCTCTGAGGTAGATTTATTATCAACTCCATTTTGCACATGAAGAAAAGGAGATTTAAAGCAAAAATGTAATGGCTCAGGTCAACCATCTAGAAAAAAGGACATCAAGAATTTGAATGCAGAACCAAGATCTTATGTGGTATTAAACTGAACGGACTGTGCCACAGTCTGATGGGGGAGGGGATTCCTAGGCAATTTACTAATGAGTAGGAAAAACTGAATTTTTACATTACTGTGAAAACATCCTTTTCCAAGGTAGAAAATACAACCAATCAAGTAAGGCTAAGGAGGTGATGTGTCATGTGATGTATCTTGTGCCTTAAAAATTCACTTTGCAATTATAATTCACCAGTAATAATTTATGGAGATTTTACCATATGCTGTTAGCACCAAAAGACTTCTAAGACACCAGTTCCTGCCTCTGAAGAATTTATCAGTTACTGGGAGAACACAGTCAACAAATAAAGTAGGGGTTTAGAAGTGAACCAATTAGAAGTGAACGTAGTGTATTTACCTGTAAGACAGAGGATATGAATTAGTGGCACGATGGCTGGTAAGACCCTCAGACATGTTTAATTTGACCCACCCAATGTGGTTTTGAACATTTTTATTCAATGACCACATTTAAAAATTGAGAGATTTCACACAAAATTTGAATTTTCTCTTTAAAAAATCCAAATATCTGTGAACACAGAATTCATATTCCTAGTTGGCAATAATTGGCTGGAGCTCATAGAAAGTGTCTGCTTTAAGAGTGGTCTGCAGTCTCTAGTTTTCAATATTCCCCACCCCTACTCTCTCCCTGACACTGAAGTTCAGTGACAACTGTCATTCATCATAAAGCTTGTACCTTGTCTTTCTTATGTCTGTTTATATATGCTGCTTACCTGGCCTGTATAAACTTTTGAGGTGGTGACTTTTGCTGTAAGGACACCAAAAGGTATTTGAAATACATATGAGTAATAGTTAATAACAAAAAGAACACCATTCAGGTGGTCTTTTTTATGTGCTTTTGTGATATTCTATGGATGTACTTGAATAGCTAGAGATGAGAACTGGGATATGAATTGAAGTTGCCACTACTACTGAGTTTTTTCAGAGGTATGATTTATTGCAAAACTATTTTGGTGTATCTAATCTGGAGAGGATGTAGGTCATTAAGGTGCCCAGGTATGGGGGTGCCTGGGTAGCTGAGTTGGTTGAGCATCCAACTCTTGATTTGGGCTCAGGTCACTGTCGTGCGGTTTGGGGGTTTGAGCCCTGTGAGCTCTGTGCTCACAGTTCGGAGCCTGTTTGAGATTCTCTCTCTCCCTCTCTCTCTCTGCCCCTCCCTTGCTCATTCTCTCTCTCTCTCTCTCTCTCTCTCTCTCTCTCAAAATAAAATAAAACTTAAAAAAAAAAAGATGCCCAGGTGTGGGTGTGATGTATAAACATTTCAGATAAGCAGGCACAATTTATGTGCAAAGAAGATTCCAGTTGGAGAGTCAGATTAAGTAGATGAAATAAGATGGAATAGAGAGTTAGAATGAGTAAATGAGAGAGAGAGAGAGAGACAAAGAGAGAGAGAGAGGTATGGATGGGGGGAGAGATTTTAAAAGTTGTGAGATTATAGCTCCTCAAGTCCTTAAGCATTGCCTAAAGCCTTGGCCCTTTCCACCATTCATCCAGTAGCTTCTGATAAAATGGACTATGAGGTTTTTTTTTTTTTTCTCTTGCTTTTATCTCTGCTTGGAATGACTTCTTTCTCTGCAAATCTTTAATCCATCTGATATTCTCTTACTCTTACATTTTAACACCTGGTTCAAGAGGCTCATATTCTACTAAGCATTTTTGTTGCCCTTTAGAGAAAAATAATGTATTCCTTTACATTAAAAACACCTTGTATATGCTTCATTTATTAGACTTAACTACATCCCATTGAAATTATGTATTTATATGCCTGTCTTCCCTAGCAGACTTTGAATTTTTGGGAAGGTGCCATGTTTTACTTATCTTTGTATCTCTATCTCCCAGCGTGGTATAATAAATATTTGTTGAATAAGTAAATAAATACATTCTCAAAAGGGAGCCAGATTAAAGTATTTCATTACAATTTTCTTGACCTACTGACTAATCACATAATCTTAAGAAGCCAACATTTCACTCAAAATGACTAGTTTACATATGTAATTATTAATCCAATTGATAAAAATCGTGATAACATTCTGAAGTCGTGTGTATGTGGTTTGTGTATACACCCATATCTATATATATGTATCTATAATTAGTTGAATGTGTTCTTCATCAGGGGTACTAAAGTAGACACTCTGGAGAGCATCTGAGTGAAATTTATTTACATAACTAAATAAGCATTTAATTTCATTATAAAATTTACCAAATATACCTCCTCTATCCAGTCACCCACCAAAGTTACCATGTTCTTCTGAAAGAGATCATCATTAAAATATTAACTAAAAAAAGGAAAAACAATTGTTAAGTCCTATCTATAGCACTTGGCATATATATTTTTTGACTTTATTGAAATACAATAAAAAAAATGCACATAAGTTTATAGCTCAACTGAACACATTAGTTGTATAAGTAGCTCCCCAGTCAAAAATACATTACCACCAGCTCTCCAAAGCCCCTTATTTCTTCTTTTGTCCATAGACCTCTTGTGAAATTAACCACATTCCAGACTTGTCAAAGCATAGATAAGCTTTTGCCTGTATTTTTAAAGTTTTTTTTTTAATGTTTATTTTATTTTTGAGAGAGAGAGACAGAGCACAAGTGGGGGAGTGGCAGAGAGGGAAGTAGACACAGAATCTAAAGCAGGCTCTAGGCTCTGAGCTGTCAGCACAGAACTCAGTGCGGGGCTTGAACCCACAAGCCATGAGATCATGACCTGAGCTGAAATCGGACGCTTAACTGACTAAGCCACCCAGGTGCCCCAGCTTTTGTCTGTTTTTAATAATTGGAATGTTTGCTACATTTAAAACTTACTGCTTACACAATGCATGCATTATGACTACATTAAAAAAAGCATCTATTCTTAATTCCTCAGAGTTACAAAGGTGGAGAAGACATAATCTTGAGATTCCAGAAGCTTATCTCGTGGAGGAGGTAACACATAACCAAATACCTATGGACACAGTAGATGGTAAATGAGCTCTGACTGACAGCAGAGTCTTAAAAAAGGAATCTCTCATCTGGCTTCATACAAAGTGTGGAATCACTACTGAGGTTCTGAAAAATGCATGATTTTAACAATACATTTCTTTCAGGTTGGTGGAAAGAAAGCTATTTACATCTCCATTATTGTGATAAGTTTATCTCATGGATAGATGTAGATCTCTGTAATCTTCTCTCTGATAGAAGCCTCTTAGATCATATTAAAGATGGGTTCAAGGAGAAAAGCTGGCAATGGGCAGGATGGCAAAACACCCTCGGGTTCTTCTTTGGAGTAACTACCATGGTAATTGGTGACCAGAAAAGTGCATCATGGCTGAGTTTTAAAACTACCCTTTCATATGGATGAGAAGTTATACAATGCTAGAAGAATGCTGCTAGGGAGTAATTTTCTGTGGGATTGCCTGGTGTTGAGCTTGCACGTAAAAAGTCTTCTAGGTTACAGAGATAATAAGCAAGGTGGGTCAATAGTCTCTGAGAGGCAGAATAGCCACTGGGGACTAGGAGTGTAAACTCATGAATATGATACACTATTTTTCAGAAATGCCTTCTTTATGATTCGATGAAAAAGTAATGCCCTTTGTCAAATCCTCTTTCTTGGAAACAGAGGGGTCCCCACTCTATTAAACAGTTGTCTGCCCTAGAATCAGTTTAATCTCCTAAATTAAAGGATCTCATCACCCAGAGCCTTACACAGTACTTCGGGCTGGGTCTCATTAGGCAATGCTTTCCTTTACGGGTTACTTGCTTCAATAGTTTGCCATTCCTGTCTTTACTCTGGTATCAGCTCAGGAAGCCATTTGTTTATCTTTCCTCTCACTGTAACCAAAACAATTCCCTTAACAAAAATTCTCTTCTCAAGAAACTCTAACTAGTATTGGAGAAAAACTGCTCTCTCACATAAAGTAGAATGTTCAGAGGCCATACTATTATTGCATAATGTTCCAAGAACAGTAGAATTTGGCCATAACTGTGCATTTATTTTGGTTTCAAAAAATCAACAGGCTGAATCCCATCAAAACTCCAAAGGACTCAGTTTCCCAGAGTCATGGTAGAGAAGAAGTCTGGTCAGGATGGGAACAGGGCCTTAGGATGAGCATCCCCAGGGCATAATAAGAAAAGAACCATATGCAGTTGAGCTCAAGCACTCAAGTAACATAATATGACGACATTAACTTAATGGCACAAAGTGAACAAACCTCTTCTCCCTTGAGTCTTGGAAATGGATGTTCCCTCAGCATATAAGAGAAAGTGCTTCCTCTGTGCCTTTTTGGATAGTCTGTCCCAGGACTGCCTTAGGGAGGATTGCTTTCTCTAAGCCCTAAATCATATAAACACTAGTTCTTAGGTTCATTTGAAGGATGTGTTAAAAATAAACTTACTTTGTGGTATAGTCTCAATTATGGAAAAACAAAAACTATATATTTATATAGTTTTAGAGAAAGGAACACACACACACACACACACACACACACACACACACACACACACACTAAAGAAAGAAATAAAATACACCCAGGGATTCTTCTTTCTTGTTTGAGTGTATCAACATGAATTTTATTCTTTTTTTTAAATGTTTATTTTTGAGAGAGATGAGTGCAAGGCCAAGGGCAGGTGCAGAGAGAGAGGGGGACAGAGGATCCGAAGTGGGCTCTGCACTGTCAGCAGAGAGCCTGATGCAGGGACTGCACTCATGAACCACGAGATCATGACCTGAGCAAAGTTGGAAGCTTAACAATTGAGCACCCAGGTGTCCCAACATGAAGTTTTTTCTTAAATCCATCTATAATTTTCCAATTTTATACATCAATATTACTTCTACAAACAGAAGTGAAACCAAAACTGTTATTAAAAAAATATGAACCAGGGGCGCCTGGGTGGCTCAGTCGGTTAAGCATCCGACTTCGGCTCAGGTCACGATCTCGCGGTCCATGAGTTTGAGCCCCGCGTCGGGCTCTGTGCTGACAGCTCAGAGCCTGGAGCCTGTTTCCGATTCTGTGTCTCCCTCTCTCTCTGACCCTCCCCGTTCATGCTCTGTCTCTCTCTGTCTCAAAAATAAATATTTAAAAAAAATAAATAAAAAATAAAAAAATATGAACAAATGAGTTATTAGAGATTTTATTTTGAACTCTGGGGAATGATCAGTAGTTGTGGACCTGTCTAGGCTCACAGCAACATTATTAAAATAGGTCACGATTGGGGTGTTCCAGAAAGGCAGGGAGAGGTGAGAGAATCCTTGCTCTGTACCCTTCCTCTGCTGTACAAAATGTAGCAACTGAGTTAACTTAAATCTAGATATTGACTCATGTGTTTCTTATTTGTCTTTCGTCTCCTTGAGATAAACTTGTAGCCCTAGTAAAGATCTAGTACTAATCAATGCATATTCATTAATAAACGATTGAAGGAATGGATGAATTGAAAGCATAAATGAATGACTGAATTTCCCAACAACCACAGGTGAGGTTTTCTAAATGTCTACCCTCTGTCCTCCAACAACTGCAGATTCTACATTCACAATTTGATTTAGAAAAATGCAGAGTTGGTGTTTCTTAATTTCTTTGATTTCTTGAATTCCTTCTCAGAAGTACACATTATCTGTTCTTAGTTTCTATTACATCTACCTGAAACAGAAGTTTCTGGTAAAGTATGCAGTAACTTTCACTGTAGGAAAATGTGCACTATTTGACTGAGAGTATAGATTAGATGACAGCAATTACACTTGGGAAAATTTATTTATAAAATCAAATCAGTCTGTCTTATGAATCAAAATAGTCATGGTCAGTGTAGATGGAAAAAGAAATTGTATCATATATCTTGGACCAAGAGCCAATGATGTAATGATATAAAAATTAGTCAGCTTTTTAATAAGATACTGTATTAGTGTTTTCCATATACAATTAAAATCTGAGATCTTCAAGGAATAGGTGAATTACTAAAAATAAAATAAAAATCTACATAATATTAGGTAATTGAGATAGAATAATACATAGAGTCATTCACTTTCTTTCTCAGAGTTGTTCACTTTTTAAAATTTATTTATCTATTATCCAATTGTAGTAGAAGAAAGCAACATCAGGTATGTATTAGTATTTCAGGAATAAAACAACACCAGGAAGAAGTAATTTGAGCAGCAGAACAATATTTTATGAGGATGTCTCCTTTTTTTCAGAAAGTGTTCCTGGTACTGATCTGATTTTCCAAGGAATCTATGACTCGAAACTAGATCAGGATGCCTGCTTTCAAGTTCATCAGATTTCTGGTTGCTCAGTCATCAAGGTCCTGTTAAGGTGTCAGGGACGTCACTTACCACTTATGAATGCAAACCAACCGATTGTGTTCCTTATCTGCTGAGTAGTATTTACAAGAGGGGTAGATTTTGAGACTGAATTTCCTGAGAAAGTTGATATTTTCATAGAAATGGAATAAATCCCATTCATCTACAGTGAAAAGTTGGTTTCTACTCATTACTAAAATTCCCGTGGAAAACAAAAGGAGGAATGGATGGTGAAGTCACAGGTACCTTTTACTTTCTCTTAATCGTACGTTTGCCCTACAAAGACCTTTATTAGTAATCTGTTCTTCAGGATTTATCACAAAATCTCCTGCTTCTGTAGGTAGGGGATTTTCTCAATTCCTGGACTATTTATGTGATAAATGAGCATGAACCTCTCCGTGACATGTCTATTATCGAATTGAACTGTTATTTAAATCTTGCATTGCCATTTAATTTCTCATTTATGTATGTTTTATCTCTGCAACTGAATTGTAAGGTTTGGGAAGGTCATAGAACATATATCCTATTTTCTATTCTGCCCACGTGTCTTTCATAGTCTTTGGTAGGTACTCAATAAATATTGATGGATAGGATAAGATTCAGCTGAAAATACCAAACCTGGGCCTTGCCTGTCAGCTCTCGGTTCAGTTCTATGACTTGCAAATTTAATTTTGAGTGAGTACAAAGTACTCACTTACTCTGCAAAATAAAAAACTGTGCATATTTGAAAAGAATCTATCTTCTGCTGGTGACATCAAAATTCTAGATTTTCTTTCTCTCTGAAAGGCCCAAATAATTTGCACATTTCTACTACATTAATTTACAAGAACTGTAATTTTAAAGCAACATTTCAAATACACATACCCTGCAAATATGTTTTAAAATAGGACATCTCTGCTTAGTTAGGACAGGTTTTACACTACAGGGAATTAGTGAATTTTACATGAGAATTATGAACCCATCAGTGTTAAGTACCAACAGCCTCCTAATTTGAATTAATATTCAATAAAAATTACATCCAGAAGACAGATGAAATTTTTTAATTAGTTTGTTTGCATTATATGGGTAAAAGCTAAAGGTAAAACCAAATAGTATTAGGGCAGGGCTGAGTCTTTTCCGTTTACTGAAGAAAAAATAGTCTGTTTCAAATAAATAGTCAATTTGCTAAATGCTTACTTTATGTCCAACTGGCAAATTACCTTAACAATTAGGTATTTTCTTACTAATGTAGAGGAGCATTCAGGCAAGAACTTTCAAGTACAACATACCAATATAGCATTGTGCCATAGTTCTGTAAGGCAGCTGCCATACTGTATCAGGTGAGGCATTTAATCCCAGCAGACAGGAAAAAAATATATTGTGTCCAATCAAAGAGTGATAAATTTGTTCTTACAGTATCATTTTAACATTTTCAAGCCAAATAATATTATGCAATCAAAGATATCAAATTGGCGTAAACCATTCATTTACAGGAACTGAAATAGGAAACTAGAATTAGAGACTTGAAAAACAGAAACTTTATACTCAACAGCCTTAAGTATGCCTTTTCCTTCTCTTTCTCTGCAAGAAAAAAGCTTTACAACAGCATCCTACCTTAGTGGTATCAAAACAGAGGGCAAGGGGATGGGCAAGGGGGTGCTAATAGTTGCTTAAGCAATAAAAAAATTCACGATACTGTATTGTGGTTTAAAAAAATGACTGTCCATATTTATGTTGATGAAATGCTGAAAGGCCTAACTTTTGGATGTTTTTTAGACTAGGCAGTTTTTCCATATTTTTAAATAAAAAATACGGGGAATCAGCAAAATTATGGAGTGTATTACAGTGCCCATTATGTACTTCCAGGATTTGATTTAGAGAAAAATTAAAGCCAAGTGGCTTTGATAAAACAGAAATTTAACTCAGAATGAATGGCCATTTTATGCTTTTTTTTTTAATGATGAGCTTTTGAATAGCTCTGTTTTAAAAGAGATATATTTTCTATTTAAATGTGCAAAAAAGATACTAGGAAAATGGCAAAGCTTTGGAAATAAGACAACAGAATCCCCATATATTGCCTTTGTTTTGTCATTTTGTTTGTAAGCCACTATTCATTTAGATTTAAAGGCTGAAATACTTCCCAATAATCTTTCAGCTTCAGATTCTTCTCCTAATTGCTATACATATACTGACATCTACCTTTTACTGTAATTTAGCTATTTTCTTTTGTTCTTTGCTATCTTAAAAAAAGAAAAATTATCTTAAAATTATTTTTCTTTCTGTAGGCATAAAAAGTTTTCAGTTCCTGTACTATTCTGGAAAAAAAATGAATCAAAATGATAGCCTAGATTAGAAATAATTATTTAAATTGCCTCAGTTTCAGGAAATTGAAAAAGACAAAGCATATTTTCATTTAATACTATCTCATTTTAAACAAGCTCCTTTAGGAATCTTGGCTACAACCTGCCTGACCAATGTCCACTAGATGACACTGTTGTATAAGCACAATGAGAGGCCATAGCTTTGACAATAACTAATTTATCATATATATATATATATATACATACATATATATATATATTTAGATATTGTCAGTGTCTCTTTTTCAAGATGAAGCTGGCTTAGCATTTTTAATTGGATGTGGCTGATAATTACAACTTCATATAATTTAGAGTAAAGCTACCTTCAAAGGTTAAAACGTAGGGAAAAAAAGAAACATCTATTTCATAGCATGCATTTTTGCAATAAAATCTTTCAAAACCTGTATATTTCACAGTTAAAATAGACTATATTATGAATTGTAAATTGTGCCATTTTAAATCGAGTGACAATGATTGGACTGACAACGTTGGTTTTCAAGTAGTGTTTTGTCAGTAATCTCTCTTTCTCTCTCTCCCTTCCTTCGTGTCTGTTCAGTTCTCTTTTTCTTCCCTTCTTGATTCTGGACTGGGAGCCATTCCAGTGCGGTGCCAAAGTCAGGGGAAGAATCAATAGTCTTAAGCTAACAGCCACTATGCCACATTGTTGCCAAGCCAGGAAACTTCAGCCTCAGAAAAAAAAACCAAAAACCAAAAACCAAACAAACAAAAAAAAACCCACAATCTTGATGCACTTGTGTAGACAGAGCCATTGAAGGAAACTGCCTGGAATTGTACACGTATTTCAGGACATAGAGGTTTTCCTGTAAAATCCACTCTTTGAAGATAAAATGTATTTGATCGAGATTTTCCCTGATATTAGGATTCCTTTGTAATAACTTATTCTTATAGTGATGCTCAAAATCAGTGTGACATTAAGTTTATTTTCTGTGGCTTTAATTTAATAAGAATGTTGAAGTAAAAAGCATTCATGCTCTCTACTATACATCACATATACTAATCTCATGCTCTTTACCTGAAAATCTCAGAGGAGGGGCCAGGCCTAAAAGGAAATTACTCCAAGTGTGAGTGGTGATAGAAGTGTTTTATGGTGTGTCTCAGAGGGAATCAACAGACACGTCACGTTGTTTGTTTGTTTGTTTGTTTTTCCCCTTGTTTTAAGCCAGGAAGGCTGGAGCTAGGAAAGCAGAGTGAGAGCTGCCCTGCCCTTCTGTGAAAAGGCCACAACCCGCTGTAGTACCTGCACTCAGCAAAACAGGCTACATACCTGGAGTTCTGAGTTTTCACTAGACTATGTTTTGCCAACATGATCTGTGAACAAAAATACCAGAGTATGCCATTACATCTCTGACAAGGTATAGAAAAGGGACCCGCACACTAAAATTTGTTTGCAAAGACACGGCCATCATGCTTAAACACCCGAACATCCTCTCAATGTGTGGACGGTGGGAATTTCGATCAGGTGAACCTCACACATACTTCATTTCCTTTTCTTCCTCTTTTTTTCACTTCTCCGATTCACTTCTCTTCTATGATTTCTTTCCTGCTTTTTTTCTCCTTCTGCTTACTCCAAAAGGAAAACTGTTCCCTCTAACCTTAACTGAAAACTATAATATTACAGATAGAGGGACTTTTATAAAACCAGCTCTTCCACCATAGGCACATTATATAATCACAGCCAGCCTCAGATTTGCCCCCACAAAATTCTGCATAGCTTATTGAGAAGACCAAATGAGATTATAATATTTGTGAACTACATGGCAACTTTTGACAGAGAGGAGGTGTGCTGACCTATAGAAAGCTTCCTTAAAAAACAAAGTGCTTTCAGGGGAAGTGGATGTTAAGGAAAGAATCCAATTCAGTGGTAGACTATAAAGTAATGTTGCTTCAAGTCTAGATAGAAAGCAAGGATGTAGAGACAGGTGTGGAAGAAACTAGAAAGTATCATCAAGCTGGGGAGAAGAGGATCTGGAAATGGTGTTACAGGAAAACAGAACGAAGAAGGGGTAACACTATGACAAACGGCATTACCATTTTTTGAGTACATGTTGGATACTAAGGCACATTTCTCATTTAATTCTCACAAAACTCTTATCAAGAGTTTTTATTAGCACCTAGTTTTTTCTACTGGTGGCAACACAGGCTCATAGACTTCAAGTGTCAAGTCTAAGGTACTCTTGGCTCCTAAATGGTAAAGACTGTGAAATTTCCAAAGTACTTTACACTGCCATCAGACCACCCCTCTCTACCAACACTTTACAGAGAGAGCAGAAGGGACTCCAATTTCCACCTTCCTGCAATCCCATACTGATAAATGTGGCGTTTGGAAATTTTATATGAACATTCATAATGCATTTTCCTCCAGGAATAAGGCTTGTGATGCTGGGTAGTTATTTAACCTTTTAAATCAAAAGCTTATTTATTTTCAAATGTAGCTGATCTACATGTTCAGCACCTGTATTCTGTAGTAGCACAAGACAGTCTATAGAAAATTATCCTTTATTAATTAAAATGAGAAATTTAAAAGTATACCACTCTTTAACACTTTTACTACTTTCTACCACTTTAACCACAATGGAGAGAATCCATGTCTCTAATCCTCACCCCATGGATAGATTTAAGATATGTGAAAGTGAAGGTGAGGGATGGACTTCTCAAAATATGTAGGGGATGCTGCATTACCCATCACCACACATGGCTAATTGCAAGCCATTTGTTAGGTGGGTGACCTTGTGATGGAAAATGAAGGCACATTTTGGCAGACATATATTCCATGAGACTCAGAAATTCAATTAAATACACAGATACAATAAATTTAGTTCCCATAATAATGCAATGTCCCTTCTGAGATCTGAGATGTCTCGGCTTGGCCTTTCCCCCTTTCCTAGCCTGCATGAACATGTCTGAAATATGAACTCTGGATTTCTTACCATTGAATTACTGTAACACATTTAGCAAAAGGCAACATGAATTCAGTAGTTGTTTATAAAACTGAACATATTGTCCTCCTCTTCCCCACACATATATCTTGGTGCCAAATTTTAGATCTTAAATGTGTCCACCAGCTTAGTGTACAGGCTTGGAGATAGGACAAGTATTTTCATTAAGACTTACTCCATTCTGTGGCTCTTATAGCGATGCCCTGACATATTCTTCCTCTTATGATAGACCTGTGCAATGGTGATGACTGCACCAGTGGCTTGGGTTCATCATTTATTCTCAGTCCACTGTTCACTATCATTGCACATGAGAGGAAAGCTAATTGATATTTGCTACTTAAATTTTTTTTCTATCTCCAGCCAAATATCTTTGGTAATGCATCTCGTTCCTCCACTTTCCAGCCTCCACTAACATTTTCCATTCATTCTGCTGTATCCTTCCTTCTGACATTACCTATAGTCTATGATCATTTATTTTTCTGATTAAAATTTTCACTTCTCTCCCTATCTAGAAGGCCACAAGGCCCAACAAAATGTTGGGAATTTAAAATAATAAGGATAGCTATGTAATCCTAAAAGATGTGGCTCTGTTCCCACTTGCCTATTATTTTCTGACTAGGTTACCTAAAGACTTACAAATTATAATTTAGTATATGTGACAGGATCTCTGAGCTGCTGAACCTAGAGGTGAGATGTTGTCCAGGACATAGAAAGGGTTTAACTACAGTTGCTTGTAAATGTGGGCTTTTAGCTACCTTCTGTATTGAACAAGGCATTTCCTAGGACTGGATTCCATGCTTTTGCCTTTGGTTAAGAAACAATGCTCTGTGTTTACAGAGAGACTTTTCTAGGGCCAATTATATCCTAGGACATTAAATAGGTTCTTCCATCTCTTTGTTCAGAATGACATTATTCCATGATCTTTGCAGTCAGAGAATTCAGATTTTACGTGAAAGAGAAATTATTTTCAGCAAAATGCTAATGATTTTAAAGCAGCACAAGTGTCCAAATGAGTAAGTAATCCTACTTAAATACAGAGAGATGAGCATGGACCGGTCTTTGTCTTCAAAACACATGGTGACGTGCTTTTTTAAAAAGTTAAAACATTTTAGAAACTAAAGCTTTATCTTGCTCTTTCATACACATATTGCTAATTTCTTGGTAATGTGTCTAATTTGAACAGGAAGGAAATGATTAAGGAGCTTTTTATCAATTATCAGAAGATGTATATGACTATAAATTGCTCTTATTAAACTAGCAAGACAAGGTCAAGTGTTGGCAGCTTGAACTCACAACCCAGAGACCAAGACACAAGTTGAGATCAAGAGTCAGATGCTCAACCAACTGAGCCACACAGGCAATCCTGGTGGTAGACCTTCTGGTCCAAAAGAAGTAACCCCTTGATATTTCCTAGTCCTTCCCTTAATAATTATTTCTAATTAATCCATTATATATTTTGCTTATTTTTCTGGTTTATTGTTTGTCTCTCTCATTAACATGTAACCTCCATGGGTGCAGAGACTTTAGTTTATGTTGTTCATCAGTGTTATTTCCTGTAAAAATGTGCCAGGCACATAGTAGGTGTACGATAAATATTTTTAACATGAAAGACTGGATGAGATGCTAAGATTGTTTTCTATTTCCAAGTTCTCAGAAACTATAAAAAAATGTAGTAATCCTATACATTAATAAAAAGGTTACTGATTTTATTAAATAACATGCAAATCTTACACAGAAAAGGAATCTTTAACTATCCTTGCTGGACTTCTTTGATTTAACTTTTGAGCATTTGGGCATCAACAGTGCCATTGCACTCTAGTTCCCAGATTTAAGGTATAAAGAAAAATATCAATTGCTAAAAAAAAAAAAAAAAAGAAGAAGAAAAGAAAAGAAAACAAAAGAGCATTTACTTTGTTTCTTTCCTGACTATTCGGATTTCCCGTAAAAAGAAAATGGAGACCCTTTTGTCTACTCCACAAACATTTACTGAGCACTCATTCTCTGTCAGGCACTTGGTAAGCACTGGGAGGAAAATCTGTCCTGGAAGAATTCAGTTACACATGAGAGATACAGATGCTATTAAGCCTCTTTATATGTTCTTTTCTCAGAGCTCAGAATGGAAATGACATGTGCATTTAGATGTAGCTGTGTTACGAAGCTCTGCTCCTTCAAAAGGCTTGCTAGCACGTTGGTAGGCTGATGAAATAAGCAGTGGCTGAAATATCTTCACAGACTTTAACTGAGTACCTATAATATGCCAAACACTGCAAAGATTTAAGGGTATCTTCAAACTCTGGGAAAGGATGCAGACTTGTAAACAGATCATTGTAACGGTGTACGGGCACCTATCCACAAGTTGCAGTGGAAGTGGAATGGAAACAGAGGTCCACTCTGATTCAGAGAGTGGGGTCAGGGACAGCATCCCAGTCAGGATCCTAACAAGAAAGCACAGGCACCCTCAGATTGAATAATTATAGAAACGGCTTTTAAAGTAACTATTTACTGAAAGGTGAGTAACGGTACGGAAACAAGATAGGGCAATATGCAAGAGGTCATTATACTCCCAGCCTTCATGGAGTAGGGGGAGATAGAAATTCCTGTGTCCTGGAATTGAAAGGGTTGATTGGAAAAAATCTGCTTAACAGGAGTTGTGGTCTTCAGTTCAGGGATGAAGCCAGCCCTCGCCAACCCCAGCAAGGAAGCTGAGGAGATTAAACCCTCACCTCACTCTCCTCCTTTCCTCTGATCTTCTGCTGGCACTCATACTGGCTGATCCCAAGCAGAAGGCAAAGAGCAAATGAGTCCATTGATGATGTCGATACAGGTTAGTTTTCTGAGCCAGAGATCAAAAAGGAGAAGAACCATGAGTCAATGTAAGGTGAACAAAAAATAGCCAGTGGAGAAGGTTTGGATCATAGGACACACTTGAGCTGGGGCTTGAAGGCTGACGAGGAGTTCATTAGCTAGATTAACTGGGTCACTCTGGAGAAGGAATGATGTTTGAAGAGTGCCTTACTGGTGGTGGTGTGGGGGCGGGGGTCTATGAAGATTGGAAAATGCAAACTTTGTGTTATTTGGGGAGGATATTCCTTGAATATACTTTTTACTGCCATGAGCTATAGCAAAGAAACTTAACAGAGTCAAAGAGGGTCTTCAAAATTTTGGAACTAAAACCTCTAACTAAAACTAAATACCAGCAGAAGCACTTCTCTGATCTTGAGATTTTAGGAGACTAGTTGAATACCTTTAGTCAGATCTAGGGTGGGGCTGATAGCTGGAAATAATGTTATTTTTATTGTATGATATGAAATCATGAAGTGATGGATGGACACTTAGACACGTGCTATAGATTGAAACTCTTTCAGTACCTGGTTGGTCAACAGAAGTCAACAATAGATGGTCAAAAAAACAAACACACAAAAGGCTTCCATCTCAATTATTTCAGAATATGGTGGATTGTACCTCTCTTGACTGAGAAACTGTTTCTTCATTATACAATTATCTTGGTTCTTTTAGTTCTGATTCTTATGCATGTAGCATTACCATAAAGAGTGGATTTGTGAATATCGTACCCTAGCTTACTCTGGGCAACACAGTGATTTTCAAACTTTAAAACAATGAATTCTTACACAGAACTTCAATATATAAATGAGGTAAGAGTTAGAGTTCCTTAGCAGTTTAAATCTTCATTGTTCAGCAGAAAATATTTTATTACTTGTCCCAAATCCTGTAGCACTATCGTGGACCCTTGAGTTTCCTAGAGCAACAGTTTTAGAATCACTGACCTCAAGTTTAGGAAATTATATACAGAGGACGAACTGATGGTTGCCAGAGGGGTGGGGATGGGGGGATGGGCAAAATGGATTCAGGGGAGTGGAGGGTACAAGCTTCCAATTATGGACTGAATAAACCAAGGAGATGAAAGTTAAAGCATATGGAATATAGTCAATGGTAATGTGAGAGCATTGTAAGGTAGCAGATGGTAGCTACAGTTGTGGTGAACACAGCACAACACAGAGAGTTGTTGACTCACTATGCTGTACACCCAAATCTAATGTAACATTGTGCATCAACTAGAGTTCAACAACAAAATTTTTCAAAGGCATACAAAGAATATGTAATTACAAGAGGTGATATGACATCCAGGGTTCAAATCTCAGTTTTGAATTAAATTTCCCTCTGGGAAAGCAGGGACACTTCTTGAGGGCAACAGAAATGTTTGTATTGACTTCCCTGCCCCCTTAGCCCCCAGAGGACTGATTCACAAGGTGACTCTGGGCAAGTCACTAAACCTCTTCCTGCTTTAGAATTCTTTTCTGTAAAATGGGGTTGTTAATGGTGACCACGTCCCTCCTTCATCACAGAGATGCTGTGAAGATTAATGAGGTGGTTGTTACTAAAGTCTTTAAAAGATCCTTTGAAGAAAGGCTGTAGATAAGACAAAAAACCCCCCACAATATATTTTATTCGATCTTACCCAGTAAATGCTCTGAGAGAGTCCAGAAACAAATACCTAAAACTCTAAGTGGATAGTGTCAGTTCCAATTTACTTCTTTGCTTGGACTGAGGTGGTGCTATTAACACCAACCAGGGATATATACTACTGCTTCCCTGTGCCTGGATGTGCTAAAAGAAGCTGCAGAGATGAGAGCAATGAAGTTAGGAGGCATGTCTAGGCATCTGGGAACTAGTGAGATGAGGTGGAACAGGTGAAGTGGGGAGGGCAGAGGAAAAAAAAAAACACTAGCACGAGCTATCTGAGCACTGCTGGGAAGCAGAGCCATTGATGTATGTGTAAACCAAGAAGGAGCTGGTCACAATATACCAACAGGCTCTGGAAGAATGGCAGTGGTCCCACCCAGGGTGCTGTGAGGGAAGGAAGGCATCCTGATCCCATTTCACAGACGTTGAAACTAGCCAGGGAGGCTCTCTGACCCAGGTGCTTGCGTATCCTGAGCTTTAGCTATCTCACCTACACTGACCTTCATCAGTATGCACAGACAGGATTGTTTTCAGAAGAGGACAACACCATTGTGGCAGTCCCTGATGATGCACCCTCTTCTTTCCACATCCCAGCCTTGAGGTTGGGTTTCCTTTACTTCCAGCCTGAAATATTTCAGTGGCGTTCTAAGCACAGCAGCCTTTGCCTCCCATGTCTTCCTTTCTTCAGCTTCAAACTGGTGCTGGAAAATCATCCTAAAGCAAATCTGACCTCACCTACCTATGCTCAGAAGCATTTCATCATGCTTCAACATGCATGTCAGCCTTTTTGTGTGGTTTTCAAGGCCCTTCATTATCTGAACCCAACTTGCATCCAGCCCCGAATTTACCACATCGCTCCTCACTCTGAACACCTGTTTCTCGGTACTTTCAGAATTCAATCCGCATTCTTCTATTTCAATGCCTTCTCACCTACCAATGTAAACTGCCCTTTCATTTTGGGTGTATAAGGAACCAGTGACTATCTTTCAAACCCTAATACAGCTGGTTTTCTAGAGATTCTTCTCAGACTTCCTGACCCTCTTCTCCTTTAACCTCCCCCACCATACTGCTTCCATAGCAGTCTGTCACTAGATTTTCATTTGGGACACTCACTTTGGGGTCCAAAGTCCTGAGTTCATGATTAGCTCTCATCTATTGTGACTTGGGACAAAAGTTAATTTCTTTGAGTCTCAATGTCTTAAACTGTATATGGAAATAAAATACTTTTAAATGAAATAAAGTATGTAAAAGCCCTCAGTACTGTCCCTGGCACAGAGGAGATACTCGACGAGCACTTACTGAGTAGGTGAATGAATGAAGAAAGAAAATAAATTGATGGATTCTATAATGATACAGCCTTCTGACTGTTTTCTGGGAAAAATGGAATCCTTCATTCTTGCTTTTCAGATACAGAAGGAGAAAACACTCTAACAAGGTGTCTCTTACAAGATCAGTGCCAGTCTGCAAGTTGAATGACAGGCCTGTGAAACTTAGAAGTTGCACATAGGAGGAGCCACATGGTTTGAGTGTCCCTGTCCTCTCTCTCCTGTGATGATGCAACTTTCTATTTCTGTATAAAGTCTTTCAGGTTTGTTTACCTCAAGATCCAGTTTCCAGCATTATGTCTGCTTCATTGTTGTCCTTCTTTAAATTCCCTTTCACCAGACAAAGAGAAAAGTTTGGCTTTGAAGTCGCAGGAAGCCACGTTGTCAGTTACCGCCAGAACCCACGGAAGTACACGTGAAAGCAGGCATTAGAGGTGGTGGAGATCAGAGGGCATTTCAAAAGCTGCAGGAGCTATTCAGATTCTCTTCTTTAAAGGGGCTCTGATGCCAGAAGATGGTTGAGGGACTCTTCTGTGCTACTGGTTTGAAATGTATTTGTAGTTTAATCATAGAGAATCCTGATTTAAAATTCCCAGTTTTGGGGTGGGGAGGGGCAAATGTTTTCTGTGTTAGGGCTCTTAGATAGCAGCCCTTCCTGAAGGGCCATATGCCATACTGTTCCACCAGGTCTGCAATTCCTGGGGAGGATTTAGGAGGCAGGAGATAAAAGGAAAAGGAGAAGACGTTTGCTCTATGTATTTTTCTTGCTCCCAAGATAAAGTCATTGCCTCATTGTTGAACTTTGACACCAACATGTGCTGAAGGTCTGGCAGACATTAAGTAAATATTTGCAGATTGATCTGCTGATTTAAAGAAATGCTTCTTTACCCTGTGAGGCAGTGATATTCTTTTTTCCACATTACAAATTTAAAGAAAGAAATAAGGTTAGCTATGGGCAAAGCTGTACGAGAGTTTCTCTGACAACTGAGTTTGACAACTGAGAAAGAAAAGGAAGAGGAGAGGTGAATCTCCTGGTTTATGTTTCACTCTGTGCAAAGTGATAAAGTTGAGGCTGAGGCTTATTGAACTAAAACGTTAAGTTGTATGCACAGGAAAATTGAAGAAAGCGAAATGTGCAGTTGCCTCTCTCTAAAAGCCTTTTATGGGCAGGAAAAAAAATGTCCCTGTTGGTCAGTTTCCCTTCCCTCCTAGATGCAGAATTCCCTCCTGCTGCACCCCATGTGACTTTTTCATGTTGTTATTTCAATCATCATATGCACTTTGCTAGAAGACAGTGATCACTGGGTTAAAAAATGAAATTGGTATTAAATTTTATTACTTTTGGATGGAATACACTTGAGGAAATAATCCTATAGATCTTTCACACTTGAACTAAGTTTCTCAGTTGGAGAAACAAAAACAACAAAACAACATTTTGTCCTTTATTTGCATCACCGTACTATATTCTATTTAGGAATTAGGGGGAATATGTCTTGCAGACATAAATCAAAACACACTGGGTTGAAGGGAAACAATGATACGATTCGACTCCAACTTCTTATGTAAACTTATACCATATGATAATGCAGTTGTACTGCATATTCAATTTTGATATGTAACCTTTGAAATAAATTGGAATATTCTTTCCGGATACTCTTGGCACACACCAAGTGATCATAAACAATAATTTCATAAAGGTCACTTGCTCAATAAGCAGTGCTCACGGCAAGAAGTGTTCAGGACTACTCAGATATTTTCCCCTTTCTCGGAGACTCTTAATTTACTCTTTTTTCCTTCTTTGAAGCTCCAAACAACACAAATTTTCTTGTACCATGTAGACTTACAGAATTTCTGGAATGATGACTGTTTTCCTCTTTTTCTTGCACTTCACTCTTTTTTTTTTTTTTAACTTAAATTGGCTGATAGAAAGTAGGCAAAGCAGTTTGGGGGTAGGTGGGGGGGGGGGTGAGGAGGCTAAGTTATTCAGCCAAAAACTAATTGGCTATTTTAAACAAAATTATTATTTGATTTCAATTTCTCTCTACTCAAATTAATTTATATGAATAGACATGGCTAAAATAAGTAGGCATAGATATACTTGTGATGTCTGCTTTTACACAATTTGTTCATTTACGAAATGTATTTCAGAAACCCTATGACAAACCCCAAAGAAGCTTAATATTTCTTTACCACTATAACTTCGGCTCCTCATACAAAAGCTAAAAATTGTATTTTGTTAAATCTGAGCTCCAATCATGTCAGTTGTGTCTTTTACCAATAAAACAGCCCCAATCAATTTATTCTACTTGCAGATAATAACTTTTCTTACTATATGCCAATTCCATCTGCTGCCAAATAATACAAGTGACTATAGCCCTTATAAGAAATGACCCAGAAAAGGATTTCCTTTCTACAAACCTATCTCAAGATATTTACATGGGTCATACCCAGGATATTTGGTTCTCTGTAAAGGAATCTAGAAGTTGTATGCAAAGGAGAGTCAAGACAGGTCACAGGAAACCTTCTATAGGGAGGATTTGTTTACACCCCATTAAAGCCCATTCATTTCAAGTCTCTTTACAAATTGTAATCAATAATGAGGATAGGACATTTTCAGGATGAAATTAGTAAAATAAAACTTTTCATTATTTTTTGTTCACCTTGTTCTAAGAAGAAGATTTGAAGCTTGAATAAGCTTAATTGTAATTCTAATTTACTGTAATGTTAATTTCTTCTTCTTCTTCTTCTTCTTCTTCTTCTTTTTAATCTGTACATTTAAAGTCTGTCTTTTGGATGCTCTAGGGTCATTTAAGCAATGATTCTTATTCTCGCTCAATCTCTTAATCTCTCCTCTGTCTCTGTCTCTGTCTCTCTCTCTCTCTCTCAGAATATAAATTGAATACCATAGTTTTCAAATAAGAAGGAACTGATTTGATTCCTAGATAGAGTTATGATGAGAAGAATTATGGAGCTGGTGTCATTTGAAGTGGCCTTGAAGTAGAAGCAGATGGCAAGAGGTGCAGGCAGGGGGGTGTTGGGAAAGGTAGTGATGAAAGGCTTCTTTTTATCTTCTGTCAAACCTCACATCATTACAACATCTACAATTTACTACTGCTGATGCTGTTAGGTGGACTTCTGGAAAACTGTAGAATCTTAGGAGATGTTTCTTTAAGATCTCATCTTCTCTGATAATTAAAAATGGGCAGCTTATTATAGAGGAAATACTGACTTTAGCTAGAGCACACCGTGCTTAGAATTCTTAAAAAAAACAGCACTGAATTTGGATAAATCCAACAAATGTTGCTAAAATGTGGACTTTACTGCCCACTGGATCTTTTTTTCTCAGCCACTGATGTGACAGAACACAAATCTAACGGAGGCCCAGTTGGAGTTGACTTTGGGATGAAGGTGGCCTCTGGTAGGGAGAGACTGTTTTGGTTGTGGCTGTTTCCTACCCACCTTCTTCCTTCGTTAATGAGTGAAAGTCAGAGAATTTAATATATGGTAAAATTTGTAGTTTATTTTTATGAACTAAAGGGTTCGGCTATTTCTTTCTCAGGATAATTTTAATTTGAAACTTAAACAAGTACAAACACCCACTCAAAACATAATAATCCAAGGTAATCCACTTTGATGTTCAATATTTAGATATAGGAATGCCTATCTTTGAGACAAGTTATGGTGTTAATATATGGTAGGGCAGATGGACCAAATATAAATTCAGAACTGAACAAATTACAGGATCTGTGAATACATTTTACAGCATGTCTTCTATTTGTTCATTTTTTCAGCTGTTTCCCTCTTTATTATGCTACTTTAGTTGTCTAGCACCTATAGGAATGTATCTAGAAAATGCGACTTGAGTTTATAAATCCGGTAAGAATTTGCATTTATCTTTGTCAAGAGGATAACTGAAGGCAGTGAGGTTTCTGTGAAATATTCTAATTAATCCAACTCACCATATTTTTGTATTCTGAAAATCCCATCCACTAAAATTCAGTTCTCGTCTTAAGAAGGAGGAAAAGAGCAGAGGTGTCCCTGAGGAGGAAAAAAGGAGGAATTAAAATAAAAAAAAAAGTGAATAGAACTAAATGAAGGAACCTGAACAGGAGATTTTTGCATAAACATCATTCATGTCCCTGCTTTCCTTCCAACCACCCTTGACCTCTACCCTCCTGGAGATCCAATCCCATTGTCAAGGAACACTTTACTCTTCCAGAAAACCTAGAAACTTTTACCAACTTGTCTTAAACTCAGCCAGCTTGTTAGTCCGTGTCTGTGTTCTGGCTGCCTCATCTGCCATACACAGAAGCAGTCCCTAATGGCTGGAGAATGTGAGTTTTTCTTCCTGCAAAATATGCCTCACAGTACTGAGTAAAGCAAAAGAGGCCTGTTTTCTAAGACTCTGCACTTGAGAATGTGTTCGGACAATCTCTGCCCAGATGCCAGCGTGCAGATGCATATTTCAAACGTTCCTTTTCCTGATTAGCATGCAGCCAGAACACCTGTTTTGCTGCCTGGAGGAATCATATTCAAAATGAAGATACACCTGCACACTCAAATATTTTCATTGCGTTTATAAACAGAGCTCTTAGTATTGGGGTGAATATGCTCCCATCAGTCCAAAGGTGTGGGACTCTGCCCTCTGAAATGACCTCAGTCCCATTTTGTTGATGGGCCATTTTTTAAAAACTGCATTTGTAAGCAGATTTGAAGTGTTGGCGCTTTCCATGGAGATTACTCTGTGTATGTGTGTGTGTGTGTGTGTGTGTGTGTGTAGAAGGGGTGACTATCCAAATCGAGGGGCAAATACCCCACTTTGGCAATAGGATAAGACAGATTCCACACATGATAGTTTTGAATGTTGAAAAGGACAGGCAGGCCATTGTCAAAATATACACTTTTCTTTGAGCATTTAAAAATATTTTAAATACAGATCTCTGAAAATTAAGCTTAAACTTATAACTATGAATATGAAATAATCATCTCTAAGAGAAAAGTAAAAAAAAAAGAGGGTAATTGCTAAAAATTACAAGTGACTATTCAAAATACAATGACAACTATACTTTTTAAAACCATTATTCACAATGACTTTATTTTTAAGTGTTATATAGAAATTTGTAAGTGCACATAGGATGTGTTTTATGTACATGGATTAGGTAGCTCTTTAAGCACAACAGTGCCTACCGGAAAATTATTTTCCACAAGAGTAAAGTGTGGACGATTTGAGGTCCTATTAAAATCATCTTTGGGAATGCATCAAATCTATTTAACAATACAGTTATGGGGGAAACGAAAGCCTGACTATCCTGCAGTTTGATTTAAATGATAGAATTGGGTAGCATAATTCAGTATTTGTGATTGATAAGCTTCTAGGAACTGAGCTTTTGAACCTTTTCAAGTTCATCAAACACTGTGCTCATAGGCAATGCATAGATAAATTATAGTCTTCTAAATTCCTTAGAATTCAGAACAGTGGAATTGAACTCTATCAGTTGAGTAATAACTCTACACAAGCCAGATCCCAGTCATTCATAACTAAAGTAGTGACTCTATCAGCCCAGAATAAGAATGGAAACACTCAAATAAGACATTTGGGCTGCTACAAAGAACAAAAATATAGACTGGCCCTATATTATTTTTTTCTTAATCTGTCTAAATCAATTAGACATTTGAATTGTGGTATTGTATTTCCAGGAAGCGTCATTGCTTTCTATTATCCTCATGACAAAAATAAACAATTCCTTTTGAAATCATAGAGAAAAAATGCCTCCCACTGAGTTGATGCTGTGTGCTGTTATATGCAAGAACATATGTGTAATAAAAAATGAGAAATTATGGATCAAATAATGATGTTGGAGCCACTTACACAAACAATAGAGAGCATTTTGGAAGAGTTCCAAATATCATCACTATTGTTTAATTTCAGCTCCAGTTATGCATCTGCCTAGGCTAGTGTCAAAGATAATAATCTCACCAGATAGATATAAAATGCACAACTAAAATTACATGGCCCCATTATTCTGTTTACACATAGTACTAAACCACTCTTTTCCAGCTGACTGACCCAACAGAGCATTTGTCCATTGAGTTCCCTTGCAAATTTGGTGGGCTGATGCCCATTTCTTTGTCTATATTAGGTCATTTTGTACCAATGTAGGAATAAAGTAACTAAGAAGAGGCATGAATATGTTTGCTCTCTAATGAATCTGTTCTTTACATCTTGCTCTCTGCCTTTCACACACAATTATGGGCTTTTAAAGCAAGGGAGAGCCTTAGTGGAAGTCACAAAATGCCAATTAAAAGAAATGGACAGAAGCTGAGCGCCAAATCACTCATTCTGGGAAAAAGAGGAAGACAAAGAGAGCTATGCATTTTAGCCCTCTTCACTGAAATGTCTTCTGCCAGTCAACACATGATAGAACCCTCAACTAGAAGGAGATTTAGAAAGTTACTCAGTCCAGCACTCAGTATTTAATTCAAAACCACTTAACAGAGGAAGTTTTCATGTACAATATTAGTCAAGAAGAGAGAAAGAAAAAGAAGGAAAGAAACAAGTAAACAAGGAAAAAGAAACTAAAAACAAGTGCTAACGAGAAATTTTCATTGTCCAATTTATACCTTAAAGTAAAGGTAATTTTGAAAACTATGATGTATCAGTGGAGAGAAATATCATATTCTTTTGTTAAGTCATGGACTGAAAGACAAAACTTTTGTCATTTATTTTCTTTGAATGCAAAGCATTGCCCTCTAAGTAAGCCTGAACAGGATCTGCCTCTCCATCACTGACAGTTAATAATTAAATCAAACATTATATTCAGCAATAGAACATATGCATCAGCTTCTTTCAAATTGCATTTCCTTCCTGTTAGGTCCATTAGTGTAAACCAGACTGCCTTTAGAAACCCCCTTATTGCTGCTGTCTTTCAGCACAGTTCCTGAAATGGATAATGTGGTACATATTATGGGCAATTACACAGAACTCCCCAGCGATAGGGTTTTAGAGTTACAGAATGAAACAGCTGGAACTACAGAGCTATAAGCTAATCATAAAAAAAAAGGAAATAGTTAAAAAAAATAAATAACCCGGACAAAGAAAAAAAATGGAAAGCACAAGAGGCTCTATAAAATCATTGTTCTTAGAGAAGCTGTCTGTACCCAGAAGGATCTCCAGAGTTCACACAGCAAAACTATCTAAATCTAACCATGTTATTTTAAAAAATACATTTTCCCATGTCTTCTACACTCATGGTGTTAAAAAGCACATAACAAACAGCTAGCCAATATGAGGTATTGGAAACAATGACATTCTTCTCTCTAGCTTTATCAATGTTGTATTTCCATATTAGTCACATTGTGAGAAATCTAGTCTTCCTTTTCAATTTTATTTCCATGAAAACATATATGGTGCTAGAAGATGGGTTTTCTATTCACTAAATGAGCCACCCAGATAATATTTTCATCTTGTTATTTTATGCTTGGTTTGGGTGTATAGTGCCTATGCCACAGAGATAAGAAATTACATAATCTATCTCTCCACTTGGTTTGGGGATTGCAATTGGAGTGTTCTGCTTGAAAAATCAGACACAAACATTAGATATATACCTAAGGGAAAAGTTTCCTATTCAAAAAGGAAAATATATATTCTGATTTCTTTCTCACAGTTTTAGGAAAGAGAGTAATAATGGGTTTTGATGGCAAAAATGTTGCTTCGTTTGGTTGTAAGCAAAATGCAGTTTTAGCTTGCGCCAATGAAGTGTTTTTGAGAATTTTCAGTAAAATTACTTTATAACTTGAGAAATAATGGAACAATCTGCACAGTAACTACTGTGAAATGAAACAAAAGTGGGTGCAATTTCAAACTTTAAATATAGCCACAAAACTATTTTCAAATTTGTTGCTAAAGTATTCTACAAAAATCTGAAGATATTAAAGCAGAATATTTGTACAACTCTTGGAGAACTATTCTTTTTCTCTATAAAGAGATGGATTACATAGTCATAGCCAGATTTATGTGGCTACTTATATACTTTCATAAGGCTTCAGTAGCCAATATTTATTTCGGCAACAATAAAATGCAGCAGGAAGAAGCTGGACATAAAACATGCTATCCAGTTTGATATCCTTAACAGTCATTGTCTCCTATTTCCCTTAAGAGCAGTGATTCTTTGTTGTTGTTAGTTTTTTTTCCCCCTTTCCAGTAAAAGCTTTATTATGATAGAGTGGAAGGAGGGGAAACAGAGATGTTAACAAGACAAAATGTTAAAGTCAAAGGAAGACTATGTCTCCTCATTATAAAAAGTAATGTTCACTTTAACAGTAAAACCCTCATTTGTTTTTATTATCGGAGCTATATTGGTGACTGTACAATATAATAAGTGAATATGTTCTGAATACCCAAACCTATTTGTTATGTAACAAACAAAGTTCAGGAGATTTAATTGGAGGTTATGTTTTTGAATGTCTCTGTTTTTCATAAGGAGGGACACTGAACAGAGGGAGAAAAGACCTAATACAAATTGCATCTGGACTGGGGAGATGGATAAAGAAACTAGTAACTGATACTTAAAGAAATTCCTCACATCTTTTTATTTCTATATGAATTTACCCCAAAAGAAAATAAACTGTTACCTATTAATTTCTAACACAGGAAATTTCTAGAACAACACCCCTCTTCTTCATATTAAATAACTATCTTTGTCTCCATATGGTTTTGCATTTCTGTTTAGACAAAATAATAGTCCTTAGCATATACTCATGTCAGTTCCTGAACTAAGGACTTTGTGAATATTAACTGATTTAATCTTCCTAACAACACTGTGGTGTAGGTACTATTATCTCCATTTTGCAGATAAAGAAAACAAACCAGAAGACTTACATAACCGGCCAGTGCCACAGCTTTATTAAACGGTGAAGCTGAGATTTGAACCCAGGCAGTTGGAGTCCAGAATCTGAGCTCTTACATATTAAAATATATTGCCTTTGAGGATAGACATATTGCACAGCATTATGGTACATAAAGTATCAGGTCTCAGTTTGCTCAAGAATGATTCAATAGCAATGAATCATGCGTCCATATTTGGAACATGCAAATCATGATTCTACAATATCATGGTGGTTACTATTGGTAAGCATATAAAATTGTCACATTTACCTTAGACCTAGTCAACAAAAAAACACAGAGCCCATCCTGCTAATACCATACTACGACATTTAGTTTGTGGATCTATTAATTTAAAATACTTTGCTTCATTCTAATAGCTCTTCTTCAGATTCTTGGCTGGAAAGCATCTGGAAAAATACCCCCAAATAATCCAGTGAACACGAGGTATAAAAAAGTTGCCTCATTATAAAATAGCCTACCATGTATAATAAATTAAAATTTTTTGATGTTTATTATTTTTGACAGGCAGAGTGCAAGTGGGTGAGGGGCAAAGAGAGAGAGACACACAATCTGAAGCAGGCTCTGGGTTCTGAGCTGTCAGTGCAGAGCCCCAGGCAGGGCTTGAACTCACGGACTGCTGGATCGTGACCTGAGCCAAAGTAGGATGTTTAACCAACTGAGCCACCCACGTGCCCTTCAAGTATAATAAATTAAATCCACATTCAGATCTCTTAAAATTTCTTATGTTTTGCTTCTTGTAAAAGAGTTAATTACATGCAGAAGTAGTGGGGTTTTTAAAAATGGAAACATCGAAAGAAAATACAGCAAAATATTTGTATGATTTTGAGTTGGGTAAGCTTCTTCTAAGGGAGCCAAAACTCAGAATTAATAAAGAACAGGATAAGTATTCTTGAATACCTAGCAGGTTTTAAATGTATGACAAAGATACTATGATTAAAAATACACCCAGGGGCACCTGCATGGCTCAGTGGGTTGAGCGTCCGACTTCAGCTCAGGTCATAATCTCACGGTCAGTGAGTTCGAGCCCTGCGTTGGGCTCTGTGCTGACAGCTCAGAGTCTGGAGCCTGCTTCAGATTCTGTGTCTCCCACTCTCTCTGCCCCTCCTCCACTCATTCTCTCTCTCTCTCTCTCTCTCTCTCTCTCTCTCTCTCTCAGTAAATAAAAATTAAAAAAAAAATACACCCAGATTATGGACTGGAAAAACATTTGCCACCCATATGTCACAGAAAGGGCTAATATATATTAGCAGATATAAGTTACTTATTACATTGGGATTTTATCTTAATGCATTATCTATATTATCATTTCTCAACTTACGTAGAGGTCAGTCGGGATCTTGTTAAAATGAAGATTGTATTTCAGCAGGGTTTGTTCCTAAGATTTTGCATTTCAAAGAAGCACCATATGATGCTGATGTTGCTGGTTTACACATCACACTTTGAGTAGCACTGATCTAGACTTTGCCCAGTTCATGTAACTACATAAATACCCTAACTAATTTCAAACAAAAATTTGAGGACAACTGTCATATTTTTATTCACGGAAATTGTTTGGAATGATGTCATTTAAAAGGAATACATTTAAACCTTGGATTAGAGAAAGGATTTCATATCCATATGACCCAAGAGTGAGGTGAGAACTATTTGTTTTCTTCATACCCTCTAATTTTCAAAGGAAAAAAAAATAGAGGACACAACCCAATAGAAAATCGAGCAAGCGATAAAAAATAATTGACATGAAAGGCAGTTAAAAGGACAATACATTTAAGAAAGCATTCTTCATCTTACTGTTAGTCATAAAATACAAATAAAGGAGTAAGAAAATACTTATATTTACTTATTATTTAGGCAAAAATTAAAAAGAGGGAAAATAAAATGTTTCTGTCTGTGGAGGATGTACTAGATCACAGCAGATCAACGTTCCTGTGATTAAAAAGAAAAACCTATACAAATCACATATAGCACATGAACAAATAGAGGCTCAGGGAAAGTAAGTTATCCAACATTAAGCGATATGTTGGGATAGCTGGGATATTCCCACACCTAGATCTTAATGTTACTATTGCAGTCTACTGACTCTCAACAATGTACTGATTATTATTTTTTTTTATTTTTTTTAACGTTTATTTATTTTTGAGACAGAGAGAGACAGAGCATGAACGGGGGAGGGGCAGAGAGAGAGGGAGACACAGAATCGGAAGCAGGCTTCAGGCTCTGAGCCATTAGCCCAGAGTCCGATGCGAGGCTTGAACTCACGGACCGCGAGATCGTGACCTGAGCTGAAGTCGGACGCTTAACCGACTGAGCCACCCAGGCACCCCAACAATGTACTGATTATTTAAGGGATCTAAGTGATTTAATTTATTACTACGTGAGTGCTGCCTTATCCAATTTTTACAATAAGATTTAAATGGAATGCTTAAGGTCTAGGATTATAATGCAGATACTAAAATAAATTCAAAGAGCATTGACTTTCATGCACCTGCTCTAAATTTAAATACTGTGTATTTGATAGCAAAGCACATTGATAATAAGGTCACTGTAATTAAGAAAAAGAAAAGCTTCCACCATATATTTATAAAATCCCACCCCATAATTTATATGCTGGAAAAACTTAATTCCATTTAGATTAAAGGGTTAGTGACAAAAATTAAAGCATAAAATATTAGGATCAAATGTAGATATACTATATGACTTCAGGATGGTGAAGCCTGAAAGTAAAAGAAGAAAACAGAAAAGAATTAAGGATGCATAGATAATGTGAGAAAGAATGAAGGAAAAAATTTTGTCTCAATCGTATTTCTCTGTTAAACACTTTAAGTATGTTCATTTGTAAATTGTATTTATTCTTCCAAAAATAGGCTGTTTTTGTCCTTGATGATTTTTCTCCATTAATTTGTGCATCATATTCTTATTAATTGATAAGAATATTTTGTATTAGTGACATTAACCTTTTGTCAAGTATATTGTAAATACCGTTTCTCCATTCTTCCTTTAATTTTGTTGATATTGTGGCATTATTTTAAAAATATTCTGATAAAAACATATAAATAGGTCCTCTATCAAAGAAGAAATATAAATGTATAAATAACACAAGGTAAAAAGGTTCAACATGATTGCTAAGGAAAGAAATTTTTTAAATGAAATATTAAAGAGCAGAAATGATTTCCAAATAATAATAATGCACAGTCCTAAAGCAAATTACAGGTTAACTTTCATAGACTTCCAGTTGAAATGTAAATTTCTGTAGTATTTCTGGAAGATGATTAGATAATTTGTAACAAGAGTATTAAAGAATTCAATCCTGTTAAACCTCTTCATTCAGTGTGTTCAGGAAACTGTGTTAGCTCTAAGGCTTACAAATAAACATGACATAGTGTCTGCCTTTATTGAGTTTAGGATTCCACAGTAGAACAGAGTTAAGTGCTCAAGCAGATGTGGCAGCTGTTGCTGGCAGAATTGGAGTAATTCTCCTACAAAGACCCAACTATAAATTCTAGATGACATACAATTTAAATATATATAATAAAATAATATAAACACAGATAATAATACAAATATGACATAATATTATATAAATATAACATAAATTCTATATACACATATAAAGAAGATAGATTTTAAAATTTATTGCTACATACTTGCACATGGTACTTTAAATATATATGTAGCATATATTTTTATAATACATATATTTAAGAATGAGAAATTATTATTAAAAATTCTAGATCTGAGAAAAAGTTGAACCTAGATAGATAAACAAGCATTACAAGCCATGGTTTTCCTGAATATATTTGCCATCTGGACTAAAATTCTGTGAAACTGAGCTGGTAGTTTGTGTCTTTCCGTGAACTGGTCCACTTCATCTAAGTTGTTGAACTAATGTGTGCAGAGTTGTTCGTTGTACCCTCTGATTATTCTTTCAACATCTGTGGTATCTATAATGACACCTCCTCTTTCATTCTTGATATTAATGATTTAGATCTTCTCTCATTTTTTTGAAGTATAAACTCTACAAGTTTATTGTTTCACTGATCTTTTAAACAAATAAGTGTTTTCATTGATTTTTCTCTATTGTTTTTCTGTTTTCAATTTTATTGATTTCTGATCTTATTTTAATTTTGTCTTTCTTTTGTTTGCTGTAGGTTTGTTTAGTTTTATTGAGGTGGAAGCTTAGATGACTGATTTAAACCTTTCTTCTTTAGTAGAAGCATTTGGTACAAAAATTTCTTTCCAAGCACTGCTTTAACTATCTCCCACAGATTTTGATATGTTGTGTTTTCATTTTTCTTTACATCAATCCTTTTGGACTGTTCTTTTTTTTTTTAATGACATGTACCCACCATGATCATGTCATTCAGAATAGTTTACTGCCCTAAGAATCCTCTGTGCTCTACCTACTCATCCTTTCTCTTCTCTTAACTTCTGGCAACCACTGATTTTTTTAAAAATATAATTTTCTTTTTTATTCAGTTTTTATTAAGGTTATGGTAGCTTCATAAAATGAAATTAGGAGTGGGGCACCTGGGTGGCTCAGTCGGTTAAGCATGGTTCTCTTGATAGGGGCTTGCGTCATAATCTTGCTATCATAAGGTCGAGCCCCATTTTGGGCTCTTTGCTGACAGCATGGAGTCTGTTCAGGATTCTCTCTCTCAAGCTCTCTCTGCCTCTCCCCTGCTCTCACTCTCCCAAAATAAACAAATAATCATTTTAAAAAATGAAATTAGGAACTTTCCTTCTTTTGTGCAGGTTTTTTGAATAATATTAGAATTCTTTATTCTTTAAAGGTGATGTAGAATTTAGCTGTGAGCCTATCTGATCCTACTATCTTATATAATGACTGACTTTTAATTACCTTTCCAATCTCTTCAATAGTTAATAGTAAATAACTGATTCAGTTTTTTATGTTTTTCCTTCATTAAATTTTAGGAATTTACATGTTACTAAGGAAACATCTATTTCATCTGGATTTTAAAATTTACTGTTATAAAGGAACATAATACTTTTTGTAATTCTTTTACTTCTTGTAATCCGTAATTACATTTTTCTCCTTGATTGTGCATATTATCACTTTAGAAAACACCAAATGCATAAGGACGTTACTTAAAATATTTTTTAATTGAGGTGTAATTCATATACAATTATATTGGTTTCAGGTGGACAACATAATGATTTTATATCTGTGTATACTGCAAGATGATCACAAAATAAGCCAACATCCACCTTACATAGTAACAGATTATTTTTCTTTTGATGAGAACTTTCAAGATCTAGTCTCTTAGCAACTTTCAAATATGTAGTAGAGTATTATTAACTATAGTCTCCATGCTATACATTATATCTCCATGACTAATTCATTTTACAACAAGAAGTTAGTACCTTTTCACCCCCTTTACCCATTTCTCCCATGCCCCAGCCCCACCTCCGTCAATCTTTCCTCTATGTCTATGAACTTGCTTTTTTTTGTTTTCTGTTTTCTTGTTTTTTTTCTGTTTTGTTTTAGATTCTATATATGAGTGAAATCATGGAGTATTTGTCTTTCTCTGTCTCATATATTTCACTTAGCATAATACCTTCAAGGTCCATCCATGTTGTTGCAAATGGTAAGATATCAGTTGTTTTTTCCTAATAAATAATACTCGTGTGTGTGTGTGTGTGTGTGTGTGTGTGTGTGTGCCACGTTTTTTTTTTTATCCATTTATTCATTGATGGACATTTAGATTATTTCCATGTCTTGGCTATTTAAATAATTCTTCAGTGAACATGAGGGTGCACTTACCTTTTAAAAATAAGTGTTTTTGTTTTCTGATAAATACCTAGAAGTGAAATTGCTGGATTATATTATAGTTCTATGTTTAATTTTTTGAGAAAACTCCATTTAAAATCTTAGTTTTTATAGGGGACAAAATTTTGGATTTACTTATTCCGTCTAGTGATTTTTTTCTTTTATTAATTTTAGCTTTTATTTTAATTTCTTGTATCTTCCACTTTTGGGTTATTTTGATTCTTTTTCTAGTTTCTTAGAAAATTACCTTTAGAAATCAAGTTATTTTATTTATTTAAAACATGTTTTTTAGAGTAGTTTTAGGATCACAGCAAAATTGAGCAGAAATACAGAGATTTCCCATATTCCCCCAAATATGTGTACTCTCCCCCACTATCAACATCCTGTGTCAGAGTGGTATATTTGTTACAATCAATGAACCTACACTGACAAATCATTATTACCCAAAGTCTACAGTTTACCCTAGGGTTCATTCTATGGGATTTGAAAAAAGGTATAATGATACATAACCATTGGTATAGTATCATACATACATACGTATATACAGAGTAGTTTCAGAGATCTAAAGATCCTCTGTGCTCAGCTGATTCATCCCTCCCTCCCTCCACAGTTTATCCATTCACCTGTTGAAGGACATCTTGGTTACTTCCGAGCTGTGGCAATTATGAATAAAACTGCTATAAGTATCTGTGTGTAGATGTGGACATAAGTTTTCAGTTCCTTTGGGTAAATATCAAATAGTGTGATTGCTGGATTGTATGGCAGGAATATGTTAAGTTTTGTAAGAAACTGTCAAACTTACTTTCAAAGTGGAAATGAATTTGTATTCACTTGTATTCCCACAACCAATGATTAGAGTTCCTGTTGTTCTACATCCTCACGGGCATTTAGTTTCATGTTTTGTATTTTGGCCATTCTAATAGGTGTGTAGTGGTATTTCATTATTGTTTTAACTTATAATTCCCTAATGACATATGATGCTGGGCATCTATCTTGTCATATGCTTATTTCAACATAGTTTGAAATTTCACTTGAAACTTCCTTTTTGAGCCATGGATTATTTTTTTAAAATGTTTGTTTATTTATTTTGAGAGACAGAGAGATCAGGGGATGGGCAGAGAGAGAGGGAGAGAGAGAATCCCAAGCACGGGGCTCAACTCACAAACATGAGATCACAGCCTGAGCCGAAATCAAGATTTGGATAATTAGCCAACTGAGCCACCCAGGCGCCCCGACCCATGGATTATTTTGAAGTGTGTTGTCTATTTTCCAAATATATAGAAATTGTCTTAGTATTTTGTTTTGTTTTTTGATATCTAGTTCAATTCCATTGTGGCCAGGGATCATATTTTATATGGTCTTAATTTTATAATATTAGCATTGATTATACACCTGTACTTCATTCAAATTCTAGTGTTTAATCCTCAACAAAATTAAGACATGTATTAAATGTCTTTATAGAGACTCTACAAAGTCTCTGTGGTTGGTGTAAAGAGAAGAATAAAACATAATCCCTTAATTAAAACCAAAGAAACAGATGTGTAAGAGCTACAAACATAGTAGTTTGTAAAGAATTTGAGGAAACAGAATTCAGAAAATAATAAATTCTACCACAGGAATTATAGGGAACTGGGAGTCTGAGATTTCATGGCAGAGAGAATAGGACTGCAGAGTGTTGAGCGTAGAGAGGAAGAAAAGGCCTGCCAGTACTTGACTTTAAATTCTCATTATCTTTTACCTCCTAGAAGTGTTAGGGGAGGTACAGAAGAGGGTTTCAGTATGGGATATAACAAGGACAGAAAGCTAATACAGGTTCAGATTATGATTATATTCCACACATTAATATATACTTATATAATGTTCATATTAATATATGAGCAAGAAAGTATCAAAGGGGTTTCTTGGTGGGCATTATCTATCCTTCCCTGGTAATACTGTTCCCCAAGATAAAAATTATGTGAGCCAAAGCAGATTGTTAAGGAAAAGAAGAGCCCATTTCGAAGAAGCTGTTCTGAGATGCCCGTCATGAACCCTTGTGGATATATCCAGTGTGTATAGAGAGCTCAAGTGAGGAGCTGAGTCTTAAGATATAAACTTGGGACTCACTAAGATGAAGTAACCTAGGGGAAGTGTGTAGAGTGAAAAGAGAAAAAGTGAAGGATATCATTTTGGGAAACACCATGGTTTAGTGGAGATGAGAGTAAAAGGAGCAAGAAGGAAACAGAAAAGAGGGATCAAAAAAGTGGGAGGAGAGCCAGTTACAAGCAGCGTCACTGAAGCCAAAGGAGTGAAATGTTAAAGAAAACAGGAACTGTCAGAAGGGTCAAATGCAATGGGGCAATCAAGCAGGATGAGGACTGCCAAAGTCCACCGACTTTGTCAATAGACTCTGTAAATAAACCCAGACTGCAGCTGCTTGAAGTGTGAATGGGAAGTAAGCAAGTGGACACAGTGTCTATAGACACTTTTACCAAGAATCTTGGCTAAGACAAGAAAAAACGGAGATAGAGAGGGAGATAATATGCAAGTAGCCAGCTAAAAATTGAGAAAGAAGTGCTGAAGAAGGAGCATCGTATTGTAGCATAGATAAAAACACATAAAGAGTGACTAGCTTTTTGACTAGGATCACACGAGCCTCTGACATCAGAAGAAAGAAAGAAATCAGAACTTGTACATAAAGTTAAGTATTGCCTTTTCAAAGTTGTCTCATCAGATAGTTATAAAATCATTACGATTTGGCTTAGTTGCTTCAAATGTCTTAGGAATGTCCCTCTCTTGAGTTCATCCTCAGAGACAGGTGGATTTACCACACACAAATGCACACACACATTTAAGTTTTCTTGTAAATATAGGTTATGATGTTTAGAAACTGAGAAAAATTATTTTGTACCATATGATGAAAAAGGCAAGATGATAGATAATCTTTTGGTATAAAACAGTGTTTTCTTAAGTACACTTATTAACTGAAATGAAAATAAATTCCAAAAAGGGAGTACCCAAATGTTTGTTGATTAAAAAATACTGTAATAAGTGCATGACCTTTTGATCCAATACTTGTACATATTCATTTTACAAAAGTGTATAGAAATTTCGCTGTATGTCAGGCATTAACCTAAAGAGTAATCTGGGACTCAACAGACATGTTCTGATAAATTGATAATAAACTTGATTTTATAACAGTATATACTAACTTGGTATGACCACATATTCTCTCACTAAAATCAGTTAAAGGAAATACTTAGCTCAAATATTTAATTCTTCCAGCAAATGTATTTATATCAATTCTGAAGCATTTGGGCATGACTCTCACTGACTTAATTTGCAATTATATATACTAACAAAAAAATTTAGCTGAATAGAGAAAGTCCTAGAATTCGATAATGTACTGCTAAAGAAAGAATTCTGGGTTCACTGAACTCAACACAGCCTGTATATATCATTAGATGTTTGGAAACATTAACTACCCACATAGAAAAGGGGCTGCCATTAATATTCAGAGTAGATGGTCTCATTGCTTTGTTATGTCTATGACAATGCTTCACTCTACTATATGCTTCAACTTCTATATTGTGGTTTCTCCAAGTGTGGTCAGATGATGAATCTGTATTTTTCATAAATTATCCAGGTAATATTTATGTAGCATATAAGTTGAGAACCACTGCTAAGGTTTGAAATTGCTGAGCAAATGTTGTAAAAGAAAAAATAAAAGGCCAACTACTGTATCTCCCAGAGACCATATGTTTTGATTTTAAAGAGCTATGCCCAGGTGATCAGGTATGAAAGGGAGGCAGGCAGGCAGCACAGTATCACCGAAAATATTGATTTCAGATGCATTAGACTTGAGTTGGACTTCTGTCCAATTCTTTCTGGCCTGTGTGCTCAAAAAGAATGATTTTATTTCTTTGATCCTCAGTTTTCTCCTCTGTAAAATGGTAGTCACACACACCCTTATAAATTTACTTAAAGGGATTAAATGGGACTAGAGGTACAAGTGAATATCCTCTCCATCTCTTTATCGTTCCTATAATCATTTTCCTACTGAGTCTCCATTCCAGAGGTGCAATCTTAAATGCCTTTAAGAACAGGTCCATAGGTAATAAATAATGAACTAAGTAGTCAGAGCAAGGCAATAGAAAATTACAGAAACTGTGGTGAGCTGCCGAATGTATACTCTGCCTAAAGACATTTTAATAAAAATCAAATAAGTCACTGTGGGCCAAACAAAAGCCATCCATTCGTCAAATCAGACATATGACATTTGAATCCCCTACCTTAAACTGATATATTCAGAACCCCACTTTTTTTGTTTCTTTATTTTATTTCTTTATTTTTGAGAAAGAGAGAGGTGGTGCACGTGCACACAAGGTGAGGAGGGGCAGAGTTTTCTTTCCCTTTTTTTCTCTTTCCTTAGGGAGGGGACCCTACCATAAGAAGGGGCAGAGAGAGTGAGAGAGAGAGAGAGAGAATCCTAGGCAGGCTATGCACTGTCAGCACAGAGACTGATGCAGGGCTCAATCTCATGAACCATGAGATCATGACTTGAGCTGAAACCGAGAGTCGGACACTTGACCAACTGAGCCACCCAGGTGCCCCAGACACCAAACTGGTCACTTTGATGGTAATGACTGGTCTCAATCATCTTGATATTATACATCCTCAACTTCCTCATCTAAATAACTAAACTTTATTGAACTCAATAACCACAGATTTTATTCCTCTTCTCCTTGTTTCCTCTTAGGTATAGTATAGAATAGGACTCAACAGGAGAACACTATTTCCTTTCTATATGATTTTTTTCAGGCTTTATTAAAGTATAATTGACAGAAAATGTATATATATTTGATTCATAATGTAATGATTTGATACATGTATATGCTGTTAAATGATTACCATAATCAAGCTAATTAACACATCCATAATGGTTATCTTTTGTGTCTGTGTGCTGAAAGCACTTAATATCTATATTCTTAGCTACTTTCTTGTATACAATTATTAACTGTAACCACCATGTTGTACATCAGATCTCCAGAACTTAGTCATCTTATAATTGAAACCCTGGATTTTATAGCCAGCTTCACAACTTAGCAGTTTTACAACCTACATTCAACTACTTATTTTCTCTGAGCTTAAATTTTCACACTTGCAAAACAGACATAATAATTCCTATGGTACTGTTACAAGGATTAAATTAAATAATGTGTATAAAACTCTGTACCACAAAAATTCTCATCCTTTATTTTTGAAGTTTTTCTTGGTATTTAGCTGATATATTTACTCTTTAGATTCAATCTTAACCAGGCCAGTTCTAACCAAGTTAGCAAATCCATAACCAATTTCCTTCCTTTAAAAAAAATTGTTTTTAAATCTTTACTTATTTTGAGAGAGAGACAGGGTGTGAGCAGGGGAGGGGCAGAGACAGAGGGAGACAGAATCCGAAGCAGGCTCCAGGCCCTGAGCTGTCAGCACAGAGCCCGATTCAGGCCTCGAACTCACGAACCGTGAGATCATGACCTGGGCCGAAGTCGGATGCTCAACCGACTGAGCCACCCCAGCGCCCCTCAACTTCCTTTCTTAAATAAAAAACTAGATGGATTATTTACAGTGGCCAAGATGTGGAAGCAACCTAAGTGTCCATTGATAGAAGAATGGATAAGGAAGATGTGGTAGGTATATATAATGGAATATTACTCAGCTGTAAAAAAAAATAATGAGGGGCACCAAGTTGGCTCAGTTGATTAAGTGTCAGACTCTTGATCTTGGCTCAGGTCATGATCTCACAATTCGTCACATAGAGCCCTGTGTCGGGCTCTGTGCTGTTAGCACAGCCTGGGATTCTCTCTCCCTCACTCTCTCTGCCTCCCCGCCCCAATAAAAAATAAATTAGTTAAAAAAATAGCGAGATATTGCCATTTGTGACAACTATGGACCTAAGGAATATTATGCTAAGTAAAATAAGGCAGACAGACAATTACCATATGATTCGCATATATGTATAAGCTAAAAAACAAAACAAATAAACAAATAAAACTTTTTCAAAAAGCAGAAACAGACTCTTAATACCAAAAAGCAAACTGATGGTTGTCAGATGGGCAAAATGGGTGAGAGAGAGTGGAAGGTACAGGCTTACAGTTGTAGAATGTATAAGTTACAGGGATGAAAGTTACAGCATGGAGAAAACAGACAGTGGTATTGTAATAGTATTGTATGGTGATAGACGGTAGCTGCATTTGTAGTGAGCATAGCACAACATATAGAGTTGTCAAATCACCATGTCCTACACCTGAAACTAATGTAACATTGTATATTTCAACAACAACAAAGAATCTTGGGTGGACTGGTGGTATTCAGTAATAGATCTGAGCATAATGGGTAATACTTTGGTACAGTTTCTTGGCATAGAGTTAGGGACAAGAGAAAGCACCCTCTAGGAATTCTGAGTCAGTGATGAAATAGGCTGGAGCTGAGTAACCAAATCTAAATTAAGGCAAAGCAAAGGAGAAAAATCAAAGGACAAAGCCAAATTCTGATTATCACAGAGTGGGTGTATGGAAAGTTAAGGCAGAGATAAATGCCAAAGCTAGAGAAATACTTTTGGATAACTAGGAACAGCTTTTTACAGGAATCTTGAGCTGAAGGTAGTGTTCACATGTTTAGGAAACTAGCCTGGAAGTAGGGTCGGACATACCTGACTTGTAGCCTAACTGGTACATAATTCAGGCCTAGTATCCAATTCTTTATGGCTTTACCCTACAGACTGGCCAGCCAGCCTGCATGGACGTCTACCTATTGTCTGCCTCTGCTCCCAGAGTGGAGCTGCGTAGAAGCTCAGGCTTCTGGGTATCTATTGTTTTTTATGTGTATTTGCTTCTCTGGATTCCTGTTGACAACCCGGTTGAGTACCACAATGGATTTGTGTTTTAAGAAACCCTGACCTCTTTCCTTGACCCCAGGCTATTGTCCGGGCCCTTTGCATTGCTTCCAGCCTTATTTCTTTCAGTCTATACACACACGTGTTAATTAAGATGCAAGTGTTAATTACTTATTTATATATTTGTGTTCCTCACTTGGGTAAGCAATCATCCTCAAGAGGACAGATTAACTCAGCCTAAACCACCTCAGGATATTTGGATTTCTTTTCTTTCTTTCTTTCTTTCTTTCTTTCTTTCTTTCTTTCTTTCTTTCTTTCTTTCTTTCTTTCCTTCTTTCCTTCTCTTTCTTTCTTTCTTTCTTTCTTTCTTTCTTTCTTTCTTTCTTTCGAGAGGGCAAGGGGCAGAGAGAGAGGGAGAGAAAGAATGCCAATTAGGCTCCACACTGTTAGCACAGGGCCCTACATGGGGCTCAAACTCATGAACCATGTAATCAGGACCTGAGCTGAAATCAAGAGTTGGATGCTTAACTGACTGAGCCACCCAGGCACGCCAGGATATTTGGATTTCTTACTTGTACTATCTTTCCCATCCCCTCCGCCTGTCCCATAAATTACTTCCTTCCCCTTTCCCCTGAGTTACTGAGAATATTCCTATTAAAGAGGATTCAGTGAAAATCATGGAGGCCTCCTTTTGCCTTCTACTACTAATTCTCTAATTCTGGGCTACATTTGGACGTTGAGAATCCTTTCTGACTAAATTTTCAAATTATGTTTCCTATATGTTATGAAACATGTCAATAAGATTACATATGGCTTAAACAAATATAATTTTCCTCCAAACCTATGCTAATTATACTACTCTGGCCCTTCCTCCCTGAATACAAGAAACAAATCCAATTTTAGAGGAATAGGAACAAATGTATACAGCAGCTAATGGATATTATTTATTGCTTGGGCAATACAAAAATTACACGGTGTTGCATACTACAATAATACAAATTATAGCTTATTAGACACTGTGGAGGAGGGAAGATGTAGAGTTAGCACTCACTTTATAAGAATTTTATAAGAACTCAAGTTTCTAAACTTGATAAATTAGGAAGAAAGAATTTGGATTATAAAAGACGGACATGATTTTTGACAGAATTCACTGGAGTTTTTTTTTTTTTTAATAAATCTTTTTAAACGTTTATTTATTTTTGGGACAGAGAGAGACAGAGCATGAACAGGGGAGGGGCAGAGAGAGAGGGAGACACAGAATCTGAAGCAGGCTCCAGGCTCTGAGCCATCAGCCCAGAGCCCGACGTGGGGCTCGAACTCACGGACCGTGAGATCATGACCTGAGCCAAAGTCGGACGCTTAACTGACCAAGCCACCCAGGCGCCCCTCACTGGAGTTCTTTAACCCACCTAATGAATGTAAAATATGGAAATATGGATTTGATTTCCAAGTATCAAATATGGATTTGATTTCCAAGTAGTATCTTTTTCAGCAATACAACAATTGCAGAGAGAACATAAGCCACCTAAAACATTCTATAAACCATGAACAGAATTCCCTGAATATCAGATACACAATGAGAATTCAAACTTATCATTAAATTACATCAATTTCTTAGTCATATTGCATTTACTTTCAGAACAGAGACAACTATTTGATTTTTTCTCTCCAATTGTCTTTTAGTTCTTTATAATAAGTGAAAATGCACACACACACACACATACAATTTTGTTTTATTTGCAGTCAGACTTATGACTATGTTTTAGCTAAAAGATTATCTCTTAGAGTAAAAAAAAAACAAAACAAAAATAGAAACATCTAGAGACATATCTTAAAGAAACAGAAATTATGATAGAGTAAATTTTAACTTTATACCTAGGGGTGTGTGTGTGTGTGTGTGTGTGTGTGTGTGTATAGTTAAATTCTGAATATAATATAATTAAATCACTTTTGCTATGGTTTTTGTTATTTACATAAACAAAAAAATCTGAAAAACAAATTTTACCTCCATCTCCTCGCAATAACAAAATACAGTTCAGAACTGCATCCTAATGCATTTATTAAAAGAAGAAACTTTCATAATTTGAAGAACATTGGTGGTAATACTGAAATGATCAAAATGTTAAGTCAAAATTGTGATTGATATAAGGGTCCCTGGGTGGCTCCATCAATTAAGTGTCTGACTTCAGCTCAGGTCATGATCGCACTTCACAAGTTCAAGCCCCGCATCGGGCTCTGTGCTGACAGCTCAGAGCCTGGGGTCTGCTTCAGAGTCTGTGTCTCCCTCTCTCTCTGCCCCTCCCCTGCTCATGCTCTGTCTCTCTCAAAAATAAACATTAAAATTTTTTTTTTAAATTGTGACTGATATAAATTTGCCTTCAGTAAGTAAATCATCAACATTTTGTCTTCTCATTATTATATTCTTAATTTGTTATATAAGTATAGGAAAAGTATTTAGACAGAATTATAAGAAGAGGCTTTATTTTAAGATTGATGCTGAAATGTGGATATATGCTTTGCAATAATAACACTGGAAATTTATTAGTATCAACATCTTTTTCCAACCTGTGAAGCAAGTTTGTGTATCATTTTCATGAAAAGATTTTTTCAATGTTGATTCAAGAGAATGTTACTATTCATATAAAAACAAGCCTTGAATCAGTGACTGTAATTACAGTAAGTGTATTTTTGTATTATTTTTGTTTGTTTGAATGGTCTTCATTATATATATGGTTTGTGTACTAATTACTACAAGTTTTCTATAGGCTTTGGTAGTTTGGGAGATGTTTGCTTTTAATTAAATAATCTTGTTTCATTCACCCAAGACCTGTACCTGAAGACCTAATATAATCTTATCATGGGTAGTAAATAATCTTCACAGTCTGTTTTTAAAAGTCTGGCACTATTTGAGACACTTTATATAATTCTGGAGCCTCTCAGTCTTTTAGCTGTCCAGGGATCTATATAATCAGATGAACGCAGGAATTCTTTACATACGTTGTGTCTAAGGACACCCTTTTTCCTATGCAAACCCAGGATTATGTTTCTTCACATTTGTGCAATTGATTTCTCATCAGTAGATCTCTGAGGGTGATGGTATTTTTATACCCATTATACAGATGATTAGCTGGGACTCAGAAGGGTTGAATGATTCACACAGCTAGCAAACTGCAGAGCGTGGGCTTGGATTTAGACCTTTCATGGTTGAGTTCAGTCTCTTTCTCCTTTACTCTGTGTTGAATATCTAGTATTGACTACTCCATTGCCCCACTCAGAGATTTCGTTATGAGTCATAAATATGGATTTCTTTGTGCCTTATGTTACTTGGACAAATCAAGATACTGAGTAAACCCATTCTGACAGGGCATGAATGGCAGAAAGCACACCTATTGCTAAACTCACTCATAAATATGTCTCAGCTTATATATGGATAAATATTTAACCAAATAAATTTCAAAATCATATTGCATTTTGAAAATGCTAGTTTTCTATTTAATTCAGTGAACATTTTTTATTTTTTTAATGTTTATGTATTTATTTTGAGAGAGAGCACGTGTGAGCGGGGAGGGGCAGACAGAGAGGGAGAGAGAGATAATCTTAGTCAGGCTCGATGCTATCAGCACAGAGCCCAATATGGGATTCACCCCATGAACTGTGACGTAATCCAAAATCTAGAGTCAGATTAGTAAGTGACTGAGCTACCCAGGTACCCCAATTCAGTGCACATTTATTGAGTACCTCCTGTGTGCTGGAGATACTACAATGATTTCTCATAGAAGTCTTTTAAAAAATAACTCTACAGTATAAAGAACATATACGAATGGCCAATAAGCACATAAAAACATATTCAACATCATTATCTGTCAGAAAATTGTATATTAAAACCATGATGAGATACACTTCACACTTGCTGGAAATGTTAGAACTGACACTGGAAATATTGGTGAGATTATGGATGAACATGTACTCTAATACATCCAACAACTATGGAAAACTATTTGGCAGTTTCTTCGAGAATTAAACACACAACTACACTCTAAGGAAGAAATTCCACTTCTCGGTTTTTATCTAAGAGCAATAACATATGTTCACAAGAAGATTTGGATAAGAATGTTTTTAAAAGTTCTCATCAGAAGAAAAAATTGTGTGGTGATGGCAGTTAACTAAACTTATGTGGAAATCATTTCACAATATAGACAATATTAAATCATTATGCTGCACATCTGAAACTAATACAATATATGTTGATTATATATCAATAAAGAATAATATTTTAACAAATTTATTTATAATAAACCAAACCAGGAAGCAAATGTCCATCAGTGGAAGCTATATTCATACATCAGAATACTACACAATAATAAAAAAAGAAGGAAATACTGATAACACTCAGTAAGATTAATGAGTTTCACAAAACTGAAGAACTAAAGAAGCTAGACATGAAAGATTACATGTTGTATGATTTTAATATATGAAGGTCAGAACAGACAAAACTAACACACAGGGATAGAAAACAGAATGGTGACTGCCTGCGGTAGGTGGGGGTGAAGTGACTAAAAAGGGACATGAAGAAACTTTCTGGGATGATGGAAGTGGCTATACAGTAGTCCCCCCTTATCCATGGTTTCACTTTTTGCAGTTTCAGTTACCCACAGTCTGGAAACAGATGAGCCTCCTTCTGGTAAATCATCAGAAGGTCAATAGTAGCCTAATGCTTCATCACAACGTCTACCTCACTTCATCTCATCTCATAGACATCTTATCATCTCGCATCATCACAGGAAGGATGAGTATTGTATAAAATTATTTTGAGAGAGAGACCACCTTCTCATAACTTTTATTACAGTATATTGTTAATAATTGTTTTATTTTATTATTACTTACTGTTGCTAATATCTCACTGTACCTAATTTATAAATTAAACTTTATCATAAGTAAGTATGCATTGAAAATAAACAGTATGCACAGGGTTCAGTATTATTTGCAGCTTCAGGCATCTACCTGATGTCTTAGAACATATCCCCTAGAGATAAGGGGTTAAGTACTGTATATTGACTTTTGCATTGACTATGTACATATACACACTTGACAAAACTTGTCAAATTGGTCACTTAAGATCTGCATGTTTGCTCTATGTAAATTGAACCTCAACTTTTGTTTAAAAAAAGTAAATTCGTGGTAGATCTCTCGTAAAGACAAACAGAGAGGGAGGAAGGCAAACCACAAGACACTCTTAAATACAGAAAACAAACTGAGGGTAGACAGGGGATGGGAGAGAAGGAAAATGGGTGATGGGCACTGAGGAGGGCAGCTGTTGGAATGAGCAATGGGTACTGTATATAAGCCAATTTGACAATAAATTACATTAAAAAATCTCTTGTAAAGAAAACAATCTGTTTGTAAGCAACTTCCACCTTTTTTTGGTTATGTTAATAATTAATTTTAAAATTTAATGTTTTCTTAAAGTAAAGGATACCAAGCAGACAAGTCTGGTTGAGCCCTAATGGACACAGATTTTCAATCTATCCGTCTACACTCTAAAGTTCAAGCTCAGAATAGATTTTACTCATTCATCTACAAACGCATTCATACATTTATTTTGACAAATGAGAAATAACCTATGAGTGGAGACTGCCATTTTCCAGCAAATTGAAAATAACATGTGTTAAAGACTAGCATTGGCTTTAAGCTATGATTTCTAACCACTCCTTCAGGATATTAAACTTATTTGCCAACTCTTTCCAGGCATGGAAAGTTTGAAAAGAACCCTAGGATTCTGTGTTTATGGAAGTGCCAGATTGTGACAAGTACACAGCTCCCAAGTACTACGCAACATACACCTCAATCATCCAGAGGGGCAAAGCGAGCTTCCTGTGTGGACCCCAGCACCCCCCTGCAGGTGACTTAGGAGGGCCTCAGCCACAGTGTTTGTGGAGAGGGCTGTGCTAGTTTCCAGGAATATTCAATCTGTGGCCTCCGTGCACAGCCTGCCAAAAGCACTGCGATTGGTTGTGCCAATTGTGTTGGTGTTTTATGGCTCTGTTTGTCTTTAATGATCTGTAGCTTCTCTCACCATGAAAGCTTCTGAATCTTGGCTCCTTCCCAACTGCTCTATTGATCTGAAATTTGGCCAGCAAGCAAAATCTTTTGTTTGTTTTTGGGATTATTTTTATTATCTGGCTCCAGACAGGGAGCACAGAATGGGGTGGAGACTTCACAGAAATGAGGACATCTACTCCTTTGGTAGCACTCCTGAGGGCCTAAGACCAGTCCTCTGGTGCTATAAAAGAACACTGTTCAAAGCTGTAAAGAGAATTCACATTTGCATTGTATTGATGGCAACAACAGCTTGTTAGGCCCCCATCTGTCAGAGCAGAAGGTATTCTGCAGTTCAGAGAGTCAGGGCTCTGGGGCACTTCTTTCCAGAGTGATCTACTGCAAAACAACAGACACCAGTTTAGAGAGGACGAGTTTACACATAGGTGGAGTAATAACTCCCTATATGTTATGATTTTAGGGCTGGGAACCAACCCAGATCCTGATTTATTTAAGCTCACTACAGTTTTAAATTCTGCTAAACCCGTGTTTCCAAAACTGGGTGCCCTCAGCACCCTACCAACTCTAAATGAGAAAAGCAAGTCTTCAAAAATTTTTGTGGTCCGTTATTTTGGGGGAAAATCAACATATAATATTCATTTCTTTTTTTTTATTTTATTTTTTATTTTATTTTTTAATTTTTTTTTTCAACGTTTATTTATTTTTGGGACAGAGAGAGACAGAGCATGAACGGGGGAGGGGCAGAGAGAGAGGGAGACACAGAATCGGAAACAGGCTCCAGGCTCTGAGCCATCAGCCCAGAGCCCGACGCGGGGCTCAAACTCACAGACCGCGAGATCATGACCTGGCTGAAGTCGGATGCTTAACCGACTGCGCCACCCAGGCGCCCCTGTAATATTCATTTCTTAAAGATTTGTAACTCCTATTAACACACTAAAAACTGTGGGAAAAAAATCCCGAGAAAAAGACCTGTTTTTCTTTCTTTCAACCAGCACTTCCAAAATTTCTTGATCATGGGGCCCCATTTAGAAGAGGTTTTATACAGTATATCTCAGATTGGAAGATAAGAACTTTCCATGGAAAACCTTTTAGAAGAGACATTGAATGAAACATACATTAAGGTATAAATGATGACTATAGGCCTTCCCTAGAGATAGATTTTGAGGGCACAGGAATGTATGGGTATATGTGTGTGTATTTACGTGTGTGTGTGTTTCCATGTATGTGCGAGTGTTAGAGTTAACTGTCTAAGAAATCTGTTATCATCTTCTTTAATTATAGAGTCATAGCTAGGAAGCAGCTTCACAGCTAAGGACGACATTTTCTAGCTTCCCCTACAGCTGGATATGGCCATATGATTAATATTTGCCAACCGGATATGAGCAGAATTGAGGCATATAACTTCTGGCTAAGGCTTCTACCACAGAATACAGATGACACCAAGTCCTCTAGGGCCACAGTGTATTAGTATGACTCTTAAATCAAATGTAGAGGACAACCATTTTGATAAACAGAAACAAAGACTTGCACTACTACACGAATGAGAAATGAACTCTTATATTGAGAAATATTTTAGGATCCATTTGTTATAGTGCTTCAGTCTAACCTCATTAATATTCTATTGGGAGAGGAGATGGTGAGCAATAACATTTGGGACGATATTGGGAACGAATGAAGAGAATCATTTAAGAGCATCACACACCTGAGGGACTTAAGCAGTAAGTATCTGCAGAGAAGACAGCCAGGGTCTGATGGTCCTACATTTAATTTTGCTTTTCTCACTCTATGTAAGTAACTTAGAGCCCCTGCACTGGAAATAAACAAACCCACTTTCAATATTTGGCTCAGCCACTTACTAGTATGTCTTTCTCCTTTGCCAAGTCTCAAGTTTCCACACGGTAAAAAAAATGGATAATGATTTTCAACTTACACAATTATTTTAAGAACTACATGAGAAGACATATGCAGTACATATGTGTACTGCACACATATACACATGTGTATTTAGAAACATGCACACAAAGTGGTAGTCATTAATGCTAGTCACAAATATTTTTATGTGTCTTCCTCCTGGGCACATATTATGATTTCATGTCCCTATGTCCTTGAAATCAGGAGCTGTCATGTGACCTTCTAGGCCAAAGTTTTACAAACCAGTACACACTTTTCATGTTTCCTGTTTCCTACCTCAGCAATTAAAAAGTGCAGAGGTGAATTGATCCCCTTTCCCCTGGTACTTGGAAGAGAACAAGGACAACTGGAGACCTGGGGACTCCAGAGTACCCACATGAGCACACAGCATGAGTAAAAAATAAACCATTGTGGTGTAATGTGGCCTAATGTGGCCTTCACTGAATGGCTTAGATACTGGTTGCCAGCACTACCGCTGTGCCATAACGTGAACCTAAACCGTACTCAAATACTGTTTTTGCTTACCGTTCAGTTGACAGTCAGTAAGTAAACTATTATTGCAGGCTGGAAAGCTGGAGACCCATGTTATGAAGTCACAAACTATTTATTAAACCTGTTGCTGCAATGATTTAAAAGGTAAACAAGTACCTAATGAACTTGGGAGTTCTGGGAGAAGAGACTGGAAAAGCATGTCAGTGTATGTTAGAGTTAATCATGGTTGCATTTGACAAGGCATTACAAAAACAAGATAAGCACAACAAAGCATTGGCTGGCTTGCAAGCAAGAATGAAAGGGGTTAGAGGGAGCCCAGACGAGTATTTTCATAAGGTTAGAAAGATAAGTGCTTTTCAACCCTCATGGTAACAGATAAAACTGAGGAAGCTTTTGGGTAACAAACGCCTATTAAAATTAAGCCTTGTGAGGAGGATCAAATCAAGGATATGGTTCTCACACCCATGAATTAAATTAATCTCAAAGCAAAGACCCAATTACAATACTGGCAACTGGTAAATCCCTTTAATTGGAGAAAAAAACATTGATTAGAGAAAAGAGATTAAAAATCACTATGTGTTTAAACAGAGTGAGACACATGGTGTGGGGACATGGAGAAAGTAAAAAATACGGAGAAATAATAACAATTATGTTAAAAAAACAGAACAATGGATGTGATCATTTGCATATACATCTACTGTTATAAATAAGGAGCATTTTTTTTTGAGGAATTCATACTATCAAAAAGACTATCAGGCTGTATTAAAAGGGAATCTGACATATGATGACCACTGACTTTCCAACCTCCAAGCTAAAATTTTCAACACTTATTTCAGAGGTGACCAAGAGGGTTAACAGAGAAGGCAAAGCATACAAGGCAGGGATAAAGGCCACTGAGAACACTGAGCATCACTTGGATATCCTGGCCTTTAAGTCTGATGTCTTGATTGGATGGAAGAGATATACTGAATTGAGTATCTGTACTCAGTGGTTATCACAAGGATTGCAGTAGTCATTACCACTGTTCACGATTTTTCTATTTCTCTTCCATTTAGACATATGGTAAGTTAAAATATTTCTGACCTCTTCGATCTGAGGGTGTCCACATGATTTGCTTTGGCAAATAAAATGGGAGTGGACACGACCACAGTGCCAACTCCCAGGGGAAACATAGAGAACTGGCTGATGACTTTGCCATATTTCTTTTTCCTACTTGGCAATAGTAGTAACACAGAGATGTAACCTCCCTCAGTTTGGGCCCTTACATGAGGATACCTTAGAAGCCTGCCATGGACATGAAGATTGACAAATAAACCACTGCAGTTTTGAGCCAGTAAGATTTTGGAGTTGTCTGTTACTGCAGCATAGTTATCCAATTTTGACAGAGAGAAATCAAAACCAGTTTTACAGGGATAGTTAATGTTATAGTAGGTTCAATCAGAAAAAGATGCAAAAATGATGTTTAGGGGCAGTGTTTCTTTAACCATGGATTGTGGCTTGTTTATTAGTGAGCTGTAAAATCAATTTGGTGGGTTTAGGGTGTAGCCTTTTCTAGAACAGAATAGAAAATATCATATAGTAAAGATTAAAGCATGATCTCTGTGTGTGTGTGCGTGTGTATAAAAGAGAAGCAGAGGTCGATATAAAGTATATTTCTTAGTGTGACTCGCCATTAAAAGTTTGAGAGTTACTGATAAAACCTAATTAATTGGAACACTTGAATGACTGAATTTAGATATGAAAGGCCATCCCCAAAGGGTTTGTGGTCTGTTAACGTCAAAGTGCTCAGTTCTCAAACTTTTCCTGTTCAAACATTTGTTCACAGAATTCAATGAAGAGCTTATCAACTTTTTTATTGAGTTCAGATGAAATTGATAAAACAATATTGATAATATATGAAAAGCTATGTCAAATAGCAGCTATAAGGAATAATAAAGATTAGTATATATTGTCCTGATTAAAACAAAACAAAACAAAACAACACAGGATAAAGTCGTTGACACCTATGAGCCAGTGAGTTTGGTATTGTGACAGAGAATATCATAAAATGATATATCTAAAAAATTTAAAGAAGTGACAGCATGAATATTTTGATTAAGTTATGTCAGGTGAATATATTACTTATAACGGTATTTCTAGATATTGGCTCAGAGTTACATTAAAGACTATATCAGGATGTCAGAAACTCATTTGATAGAACTTCTTAAAATATATTTGAAAAAAATGAAGAAATTTGGGCTTGTAGTTGTACTATTGGGTAGATTCATCATTTCTGTAATGATGATTTATAAAGAGTATTGCTAATAAATCCACTAATTTGGAGGGAGATGCCTAAGGACATGTTAATGACCTCTGTCCTCACCTCTTTCCTACTCAAATATATGTTCACTGTCTTCAGTAAAGAGTTTATCTAATTTTTAGGTGACATAAAACTGAGATGGATATTGAATAAAGTAGGTTAGAGGCTCAAGGTAAAGAATATCCCCCAAAGGGTAGAGGCACTTGGGTGGCTCAGTCAGTTAAGCATCTGACTTCGGTTTGGGTAATGATCTCATAGTTTGTGTGTTCGAGCCCCGCGTCGGGCTCTGTACGGACAGCTCAGAGCCTGGAGACTGCTTCTGATTCTGTCTCCCTCTCTCCCTGTCTCTCTTCCATTCATGATCTGTCTCTTTCTGTCTCAAAAATAAATAAACATTAAAAAAAAGGAATGTCCCCAAAAGGGTAGAGTTATGAGTCAAACCTAAAAAAAATCTAATAAGGATAATTATAAACTTAAAAACTTAGAGTTCAAAGGCACAGATGAACCCAGAATAGACAAAATTATAGATACAAAGATATATTTCAAAGATAACATCAAATAGTAAGAGAAAACCCTTATATAGCACTTAGTGAAAAATACTTTTGTAACTAGTTTACTTATATTTACTCATCAAAACCATCCTATAATGTGTCATTTTTGTCCCCAGTTACTGATGGAAAAACTGAAGCACCTAAATTTAAAATAACTGAGAAGTACCACAGAGCTGATAAACCACAGAGACTGGATAAGAAAATAAGTAGTCCGGCTCCAGAATATATTCTATCCATCTATTGGATTCAACAGTGTGGTAAAACCACTTAGACCATGTAATGTGCTTTTGGGTTGATCTTATTCTACAGATCCAAACCAAGGCAGAGGCTATGCAATGATTAGTCTCTGAAATATTGTTCTCAATTATGGCCCACACTCCTTAAGAGAACAGTGGCAAACAAGTATGTTCAGAGAAGAACTGGGACTGGATAGAGTGTGTAATCAGAGGAAATAATCAATAGTCAAAAGAACTGTTAACATACCAATGATACTGAATCTGAAAATGAGAAAATATGGGGACTATAATAGCTATCTTAAAAGAGTGGAATCTATGTCACATAGAAAAGAGATTTGTTTCATTGTGCATGAATATAAGAACAAAGCCTTGATAGAGTTAATGAATGGTAAATCGTGGTTCAATATGTAAGTAATAATTTCCTAATAATTATAGTTATTTATGTAATAATACATGAAGAGAATCCCTTGTGAAATATGTTTTTAACGGCAGAGATGTTTATTAAAGGATACATAATAAGATAACAAGGATGCTATAAAATTTTTACATACATAATTGAATTCAGACTATATGGCCTCAAATTTTTATGAGTCTACACTTCTATGAATTAAAAAAAAAGAGGCAAAGTGGTGTCATTTTCCTTTAGCCAGAGACACACTGCATTTGACCTGAGTAGGGTTTATTGACTTGTTGCATTATTGACTCAATAAGACAGAGTTAGAAATGACTTGTTTTAGGATTTGTCTGAAGTTAGGTGATTTGGGGGAGGCTTTGAGGAACTGGGGCTTTATCCTGCATCAGACGTTAAGAGCAAGCAGAGGCAATTCTATGATTAGGTATCTTAACACCTCTTATCTAGAAGGTGAGAAGAATGGAATGAAGCTAAAATTTTGATTGGTAGTAAAGCTGTAGACACTCATGTTAGCCAGGATAGGATATTTGGTGTATTTCTGTGGTGGGAATAATATTTTGTTTTGTCTGTGTATATACAAGATTAGACAATGGTCTTGTTTTTGTCTTGATTTATTACAATCACAGAATGGTCTGATTCTGGTACTCTGTAAAACTGTTTATGTTGAACAGGAGAAGAGAAGCTTAACATGAATACTAGGACATTTCATCCCCAGCTGCCACACTGCCTGTGGCAGCATGTCCTTCATGACTTGAACTCCTGCCTGACAGGCCTCCTTTGGTTCCAACTTCCATTGGGTAACTTTTCTCCAATAACATTCTCAAGAGCAGGGGCTATGCCTTATTTACCTGTATATGCCAAGAATAGAGCCTAAATACAGTAGGTGCACTATTATGATGATGATATTATACAGTATTTATTATTATGTACCTTAGAGTATATATGTTATAGAATATATATACACACTTTTTATTATATACCATTATATTATATTGTTACATTAAAATGTGGAAGTAATCTGAAGTCAGTGTTTGTATTCTGTAGCTTCCTTGACTGAATTAAGTAGAGCACTACTCCATTTAGGTGGAAGCAATGTGAATCTGAGAGGCTGAAATGGCTCTTTTTTGGTCGAATGATTTCCAAAAACTTTAGACATTATATAAGTCTGTACAGATAAGTCTCTTGATGTCAAATTCAGATTATTTCACTGACACATATGCAAAACATGACTGAAAAAAGCATAGAAGGTATTGGGCTGTTTAAAGTGCAAACCACACAATCAGATAGCAGCCCAGCAGGCATGTGAAAATCTGAAATTTTAACTATTCCCACTTCCTTTAATGAAAACCCTTAGATGGACTTTTCATATTGGTTGGTTGCTCTCTCATTTTTTAAATATATCAATGTCCCTATACAGAGTGAGAGCTGTGAATGAGCCTTCTTATGCTATGCTCAAAATTTACTATCCATTCATGGAAGCCCTTTTATGTTTATTTGTTTTACTACTGTTCATTTACTTGTTGACAATCTAGGAAAAAGTACATGAAAAGGACAGGAATTTTCAATATCCCTAAAGAGGAGAGTAGTTAGAAACATCAAGAATGATATTTGAAAGTCTTCATGGATTGCTTAGCTTATTTGTCTGGCTTCCCTACAGTTCTAGTTGGCTCAGCTGGTTAGTACCCAGTGCTAAGAAAACCAAGCTTGTGGTTTTGATCCACTTTGAACTAGAAAGATTTTTGGAGATTGTTGAGATTAAAAAACTATTCTACTTCCAAAGGCTATGAAAGGACAAATTCTAAACATGTGGTAGACACCAGTGTGAGTAAAAGAGAGGGTTCTCAATGCAAACCAATCATTATTTCTGAATACTGCACTCAGAGGTGGGCTGGTTAAAGGGTGTAAGGGGTATCAATGACCCTAGCTATAGTAGTAGGAATAATAATAATAATAATAATAATAATAATAATAGTAATAATAGAATGGGGCCACAGATTTCCTTATACTACAACCTAGAAGTATAGAAAAAAAATGCACCTTAATTTTAGGACTCATTAATTTGAATTTCTTCCTAAGCCCCAACATATTGGATATTGAAGGAGAAAAAAACCCCAAAATATTTGGTTATATCTGTTTTAAAATTTAGTCTGATCTAGAAAATTAAGATGTTCTTTTAGATAATGCTCAGTTTAACTTAGAAAAAAAAAGCCGTTGCTTCTCATGTTTCTATGTGTTCTGCCCTTCTAACTAGCTCCTGTTCCAGAAGGCATCCAGGTTCCAAGTGGAGAATGTTGAGGCTCAGACTACATGAGGCAGAGGAAGACCTCAAGGGCAGTATCATTGGATCTTCATGTCTCAGGTATGATGTCTCTCTGGTCTACCTGGTTGCTGATTATTTTATGGATACTAATAACAAAACTCTGTCATTTCTGATGCTGTGATACCTCTTACCTCAGTTGGGTGCACTAATTCAGCCCTTCTGCAGCTCTTGGACCACCTGAATCTTTATGTCTCATCTTCCATTGAGCCCCCTAATCAGGTACAATAATCTCAGACTCTGCTTCAGGGTCATCTGGCCTCTTCCCATGCTATACTCATTAACTTTCAACTCAGAAGAGGCAGTGGCATGGACTTCCAGCTGTATTACAAAGTTGTAATCATCAAGATAGTATGGTACTGGCACAAGAACAGATACTCAGATCAATGGAATAGAATAGAGAACCCAGAAATGGTCCCACAAACGTATGGCCAACTAATCTTTGACAAAGCAGGAAAGAATATCCAATGGAATAAACAGTCTCTTTAGCAAGTGGTGCGGGAAAACTGGACAGTGACATGCAGAAGAATGAACCTGGACCACTTTCTTACACAAAAATAAACTCAAAGTGGATGAAAGACCTCAATGTAAGACAGGAAGGCATCAAAATCCTCGAGGAGAAAGCAGGCAAAAACCTCTTTGATCTTGGCCACAGCAACTTCTTACTCAACATGTCTCCAGAGGCAAAGGAAACAAAAGCAAAAATGAACTACTGGGACCTCATCAAAATAAAAAGCTTCTGCACAGCGAAGGAAACAATGAGCAAAACTAAAAGGCTGCCGATGGAATGGGAAAAGATATTTGCAAATGACATATCAGATAAAGGGTTAGTATCCAAAATCTAGAAATAACTTATCAGACTCAACACCCAAAAAACAAATAATCCAGTGAAGAAATGGGACAAAGACATAAATAGACACTTCTCCAAAGAAGACATCCAGATGGCCAACCGACCCAAGAAAAAATGCTCAATGTCACTCATCATGAGGGAAATACAAAGCGAAACCACAATGAGATACCACGTCAGACCTGTCAGAATGACTAATATTAACAACGAAGGCAACAACAGATGTTGGAAAGGATGCAGAGAAAGACGATCTCTTTTACACTGCTGGTGGGAATGCAAACTGGTGCGGCTACTCTGGAAAACAGTATGGAGGTTCCTCAAACAATTAAAAATAGAACTACCCTACGACCCAGCAATTGCACTACTAGGTATTTATCCAAGGGATACAGGTGTGCTGTTTCGAAGGGGCACATGCACCCAATGTTTATAGCAGCACTATCAACAATAGCCACAGTATGGAAAGAGCCCAAATGTCCATATGTCCATCGATGGATGAATGGATAAAGATGTGGTATATATATATATATATATATATATATATATATATATATGCCACTTATGTGTGTGTGTATATATATATATATATATATATACACACCACTGTGTATGTGTGTGTATATATATATACATATATACACACCACTATGTGTGTGTGTGTGTGTGTATCTATATATACACCACTATGTGTGTATATCTATATCTATATCTATATCTATATCTATATCTATATCTATACCTATATATAGTGGCACACACACATATACACAAAATGGAGTATTACTCGGCAATCAAAAAAATGAAATCTTGCCATTTGCAACTACGTGGATGGAACTAGAGGGTATTATGCTAAGCTAAATTTGTCAGTCAGAGAAAGACAAATATCATATGACTTCACTCATATGAGGACTTTAAGATACAAAACAGATGAATATAGGGAAGGGAAGCAAAAATAATATAAAAACAGGGAAGGGGACAAAACAGAAGAGACTCATAAATGTGGAGAATAAACTGAGGGTTACTGGAGGGGTTGTGGGAGGGGGGATGGGCTAAATGGGTAAGGGGCACAAAGGAATCTACTCCTGAACTCTTGTTGCACTATATACAAACTAACTTGGATGTAAATTAAAAAAATAAATTAAATTAAAATAATAATAATAATAATAAAAGAAGAGGCAGTGATGACCTTCTAAGTCTTATCTCTACTGAGTAGTCCACGTCAGCTCAAAAAAGCTGAGCAGGAAGTTGTTCTTCAGGCCAACCACTTTGTACCAGATTTGTTTAGATGCGTCTGTTCCTAAGCAGTTGGGCCTTCTCAGAGTCCCAACTGGGAGTGAAAGAAAACTACCCTCACCCGTAATTCCCACTATTTCTTCGTCTTATCACTTCCAAAGTCCCAAGTGAGTAGATTCTCTCTTACTTTTTTTTTCATATCTGTGACACGTTAAATTCAATATTCTGGATAACTAAGCATGTTATGTTAAATGAGAGTTGAAAAAATTTAGTAAGAAATCACTTCTATACAATTCCTGACTTCCACATCCATTTTTTCCCCATTGGGAAAAATAGAGTGATCTCAAAGGTGAGTAGTTTATGGAAAACATTGTCTGCAGAGAAGTTAAAATTAAATTCAAAATTTGTCTAACATTTGCAAAATTACTATACTGGTTTTCTAGCACCACCAATCATTTATTAATCACTTACTATATGCTCAGAACTGGCCCTTGGATGTAATTCTTATGACAACCTGGAGAGGTATTATTATTCCTATTATGCAGATGAGAAAACTGAGGCTCAGAGAAATTATGTAATTTGTTCAAAGTCAAATAACTAACAAACAGAATTCTAAGACTGTCAGCAGGTCTGTCTGACACATAGGCTGAAACTTCTAACCATAAAGATACACTAATGATCATTATACTCTACTATTATTACATTTTTCAAAGAGCATATTATTTGTAGTATGTGATGAGTACACTTTTTATTTGAAATAGACACAACATAACATCTTTGCAGATGGTGACCTAAAATTTGTAAATATGTTCAGCCATGCTAAAGCAGTAATGAGTGTATGGAGGAAGCCATCAGTGGTGTGGGAACATTTTCAGTACATCTGGGGCCCATCAGCATCAAATCATTTAACAGAGTGCAAACAATTTAACACCGAGAGCCTCTCAATTATCTACTTGCAAATAAATAAATGATAAAGTATAAATCTTTATCCTGTAAGCAAGTGAGTACACTTCTGGGTTGCCTTCTCCAATTTGGCATCATTAGTTGAAGAATGTTCAAAAATGCACATAAAATTTAACATTTATTTGTACGAAATATAAATTAGATAAATATGTCACAAACATGGATATCCTAAAAACACCGCATTACCAGTCCAGGAGAAATGTATTGTAGATGATACACCAGACTAGATTATTCACACTCTTGTTCTGTGAATGCTGACATCATGCATCTGACTCATATCTGGGGCCCTAATACTTTACACTTTTATGGACTTTCTAGTATCATGAAAAGTGCTTAGATTTGGAAGCCAGACAGATCTCATTTGGCTCTGCATTTGCTAACTGTGTGACTTTGGTATTTTATAAACATAAGTTTTGCCATCAAAACATGGGAATAGTAACACCTACCATTCTCACAAGGAAACTTATGAGAATAAAAGGAAGGAATACATGTAATATGACAGCATATAGTACGTATTTATGTAATAGCAGTGGCTCCTGCTAATATTATAATCATTACTATTGACTTCAGTGCCTTATTAGTACTATTTAAGTTGACTCACTCATTAATCCTTTGACATAAAGACAATGGTGCCAAGAAATCTCAGGCCCATGAAATGACACTTCTTATACAAAGTCATAGACATAATCTTTGTTACAGCTAGATCACAAATTCCACACTCCAGTCAATACAGTTTTCAGTATACTATTTCTAATTTCTTACACTTTATCTTGATATTCTCTTTCTTTTCTTATGCTTAATCTCATCCTGCAGCTACCCTTCTTTCCTTTCTGAATTCTGCATGGTGAATACCTAGAAAAGTTCAGCTATAGATCTTTTATTACATGTAAACCACCATTCTGAAATAATTTTTCCTTTATTCTCCTGTAAAAAAAAACCTAGGATATTAAAATTTTCTTTTTTTTATTATTTGATCATTCTAGATTTCAAAATAATAAATGATTTAAAAATTCTGGAAATATTGGTTAAATTTAAATAAAAGCTTTTCTTTTATAACAGTTTTAGATTTAAAAAACTGTTGTAAGAATACTATGGAGAGATCCCCTATACTCCATACTCAGTTTCCTGTATTATTAATCCTTAAATTTGTATGGTATATTTATCACAATTAATATTGTATAATTTTCATTATTTCATTATTCGATATTGGTAAATTTTCATTAATTAAAGTCAATGCTTTATTCAGTTTCCTTGATCTTTCTCTTAACTCCTTTTTCTGTCCCAGAATCCCATCCAGGACCACACATGACATTTAGTCATCATGTCTACTGATGTAACTTTTGGCTGTGATAGTTTCTTAGGCATTCCTTGTTTTTGATGACTTTGACAGTTTTGAGGATTACCTGTTAGGTATTTTGGAGACTGTCTCTCAATTGTGATTTGTCTGATGTTTTTCTCATGATTAGACTGGGTAATGTGTTTTAGGGAAGAAGAACACAGAGGTGTTCACACAGAGGTGAAGTGCCATTGTTATCACATCATATCAAGGATACATACTATCAATTTGACTTATCACTGTTAATATTAATCTTGATTGCTTGGCCTAAAGTAGTGTTTGTCAGGTTTTTCCACTGCCAAGGCACTTTTTTTTCCCTTTTCCACCCTGCCTTTTTTTGGAAGCAAGTGACAGTGTGAAGCACACACTTAAGGAGTGGAGAGTTATATTCTATTTTCTACAGGGCAGAGAATCTACATACATTATTTGGGACTCCTCTGTATGAGAGAGTTGTCTGTTTTCCCACTATTTATTAATTTATCTAACTTTTTATTTTTAATGTATGGACACATAGATATTTATTTTACACTTTGGGATATAATCCAATACTATGTATTCAATTGTGTATTTTTAACACATAGACTCATGGGTATTTATTTTATACTTTGGGATATAATCTGGTTTGTTTATTTATTTATTTATTTATTTATTTATTTATCTCAACTTTTTCCTGCTTTGGCCATTGATAACTCTTTCATTGGCTCCTTTATCTCTTTGATATATCCTCACTGTTGTGAATTTATCTGTTCATTTGTTTTCAATACTTTCTGCCACTACCAGATGCACCAGATGAATTTTATATATTTCCTACCCTAGCCTTAGAATCAATTATTTCTCCAAGAACCCTTGATTCCTTTTCATGGAAATTAGGCACGGGCCTGGTCTTTTTTCAGTATAGCTGAAAAAAAACAAGGATATATATTTGTTTATACATGTTAATGTATATGTTGTGTATATTTTGTGTATAAGTGTTCATGTATATGGTGTAGAAACCATATACAGTAACAAATCTACAAACAGTTCTATATGTAACCATCTGTATCTACAGTAAGCTAAATATGAGTTCACACTGATGTTTACAACTCTAACCCATCACAGCATGAAATACCCACCTTGAAATAACACTGTTTCACTTCATGTGTAGTGTAGGTATCTTTTAACATGATATACCCAATCTGTCCCTCCATATCTTATAACATTGCTGTCATTCATTTACTTTATCCATATCCTATAGTTATCCAACATACTGTTACTATTATTAGTTTCAACTTTTTGCCAGTTAAGAATAAGAAAAATACTGTGCCCTCCTGCTGACTTGTTAAAACCAGCAGGCACACCTGTCCCTGTACTCTACCTTACCTTACTAAGTTGGTAGGGGCACCCTGGCCCTGCACTCTCCTGTTGTGTGTCTAAAATTATTGGCCAGTGTGCCCTGGCCCTGTGTTCCCAATTTCCTTTGTTAAAGCTGGAGGACACATGCAAGCTTCCCTTGAGTCTTTGCTATGGTGGCCAGTGGGGTCTGTGTTTCTGGACCCACAGAACTAAAACAATCTGAGAAATATTTCTTCGCAGGCTATCACCCCCCAGAACACAGCACAGACAGCACACTGAAACATGACCCCAGTTTTACTGGGAATAAGGCCTATTTACTTGTCTTCCAGCTTCAGCCTGAGGGACAGGCTTCAAGTCTGACAAACACCTAGAAGCTATGGAGTAGTACTCAGAGAACATAGGCCAAGAGATGTCATCTTAGTTCTCTCCATTGTCTTTGCTACAGTTTGATAAGACTTCCCAGAAAGGAGCTTATACACTTGTCTAGAACCCCAATATTTGTAACTATCATCAATGGGACATCTTCAGATCACTTGGTCTGGAGCCAGCAGGGTTCACAATGGAAATAAAATAGCACTGTACAGTTTTATTTACTTTAAAAACTACTGTTTAAGGATCTGGCTTCCAATCAGCCTGAAACTAGTTCCTGTCTAAGATCCCTCCCTTTGGATCACTGACAGGTCTTGGCACACACTCAACAACTTGGATCTATCAAGAATAAATCAGGCTGCTCAGGCAATAATAAAGGTTTGAGAGAAAAACCAAGAGCTAGGGCAAGGTGGAAGGAGAAGTTTCATCTCCTACAAAAGGCCACTCCATCAAGCCCAAGAGATGCAGCTGTTTTACCTAAAACATAGAAACAAACACCACAAGTTGAGCAAAATGAGGAAACAAAGAAATATTTTCCAACTGACATAACAAAACAAAACCTCAAAAAAAAGACCTTAATGGTATAGAGATAAGTAATCTACCTGATAAAGAGTAAACAGTAGGGGTGAGCTTCTTAGCTCACCAAACTCAGGAGAGGAATGGATGAACTCAGTGAGAACTTCAACAAAGACACAAAAATATTTTAAAATTTCTAAACAGGAGTCACAGAGCTAAAGAATACAACTGAAATGAAAAATACACTAGAGAGGTTCAACAGAAGACTTGATGAAGCAGAAGAAAAGATCAGTGACTAGAAGACAGGGCAGTGGAACTTATGCAAACAGAGCAGCAACAAGAAAAAAAGTAATTAAAAAAACTGAATATAGCTTACAGGACTTATGAGACAACATCTAGTGGATTAATGTTTGCATTAGAGGAGGACCAGAAGGGAAAAGAGAGAAAAAAGGGCAGAAAAATTATTTGAAGATATAATGTCTGACAACTTTCCTAACCTTGGGAAGGAAACAAATATCCAGATCCAGGAAGTTCAGAAAGTTACAAAAAGGATGAGCTCAAAGATAGCCACACTAAACACATTATAATTAAAATGCCAAAAGTTAAAAGATAAAGACAGAATCTTTTTTTTTTAATTTTTTTTTTCAACGTTTATTTATTTTTGGGACAGAGAGAGACAGAGCATGAACCTGACGTGGGGCTCGAACTCACGGTCCGCGAGATCGTGACCTGGCTGAAGTTGGACGCTTAACCGACTGCGCCACCCAGGCGCCCCAAGATAAAGACAGAATCTTAAAAGTAGTGAGAAAACAAACAAACAAACAAACAAAAAACAAGAGAAACCCCATAAGACTATAAGTAGATTTTTCAGCAGAAACTTTGCAGGCCAGAATGAAGTAGCCATGACACAGTCAAAGCCCTGAAAGAAAAACAAACAAACAAAGAAAAACAACAAGAATATTCTACCTGGCAAGATTATCATTCAGAATTGAAGGAGAGATTAAGAGTTATTTTGAAAACAAACCTAAATCTAATCACCACTAAACTGTCCTTACAAGAAATGTTAAAGGGAATTATTTGAGCTGAACAAAAGGGCAATAATCAGTAATAAGAAAACATGAAATTAAAAATCTCACTGGCAAAGGTAAATATACAGTAAAGGTAGTGGAGTAATCACTTATAAAGCTAATATAAAAGTTAAAAACAAAAGTAGTAACAAGAACTACAGCTACAATAGTTAGTTAAGTGATATACAAAATAGATGTAAAATGTGACATTAAAAATATAAGATGTGGGGCAGGGGGGGAGTAAAAATGTGGAGTTCTAGAATGCCATCAAACTTAACTTGCTAGCAACTTAAAATATACACATGCATACATTCATACATATATACATACGTATACATACATATATATGCAAATACATATATACACATAAATAAGCTGTTATGTATAAGCCTCATGGCAACCATACACCCAAGATAATGAGAAAGGAGTCACAGAATAACACTAAAGAAAGCTATCAAATCTCAAGTGAAGAGAGCAAGAGAAAAAGAAAGGAACAGAGAAAAACTCTTAAAACAGCCAGAAAGCAATTAACAAAATGACAATAAGTACATACCTATCAAAAATTACTCTAAATGTAAATGGATTAAGTTTTCCAATCAAAAGACATTAAGTGGCCTAGTCAATTAAAAAACCCACTCATCTATATGCTACCTACACAAAACGATGTAAGGACACACAGACTGAAAGTGAAGTAATGGAAAAAAAGAAAGAGGTTTCATGCAAATAGAAATCAAAACAAAGTGAATTAGCTATACTTTAATCAGGCAAAATACACTTTAAAACAAAGACCATAATAAAAGACAACAATGGACATTACATAATGATAAAAAAGTCAATCCAACAAGAAAGTAGAACATTTGTAAATATTTATGCACTCAACATAGAAGTACCTGAATATATTAGGCAAATATTAATAGACCTAAATTAAGAAATTGACAACAAAACCCATACATATCAGCAGATAGATCATTCAGATAGAAAATCAAAAAGGAAACATAAGTCTTAACTCATTAGGCAAGGTGGACTTAAATACATACAGAACATTCAATATTCAAATATTTCTCCCTCTCAAACCCTCCCCAAAACTAAAGGCAATGAAAAGCTTCCAAACTCATTTTACAAGGTCAGCATTATTTTGATACCAAAACCAACAAAGACATGACAGAAAGAAAGAAAGAAAGAAAGAAAGAAAGAAAGAAAGAAAGAAAATTACAGACCAATGTCCTTGAGGCACTTTGATGCAAAAATCCTCAACAAAATATTAGCAAACCAAATTCAACAACACATTAAAAGGATCACAGATTATACAATGATCCAATGTGATTTATTCCAGGGATGCAAGGATGGTTCAACATCTACCAAGCAATAAACATGGTATACCATATGACTACATAAAGAATAAAATTCATACAATCATTTCAACAGCTGCAGAGATAACATTTGGCAAAATTTAACATCCATTTATGATAAAAATTCTCAATAGAATTGGTATAGAAAGAATTTGCCTCAACATATAAAGGTCATCTATGACAAGCTCACAGCTAACATCATACTCAACAGCAAAAAGCTTAAAGTCCTTCCTCTAAGATCTGGAATAAGACAAGGATGCCCAAGTTTGCCACTTTTATTCAACACAGTACTGTAAATCCCAACCAGAGCAAGTAGGCAAGAAAAATAAATAAAAGGCATGCAATTGGAAAGGAAAAGTAAACTGTCACTATTTGTGGATGGAATGAGTTTATAAATAGAAAACTCTAAAGACTCCGTCAAAAAACTGTTAAACTAATAAATGAATTCAGTGAAATTGCAGGGTACAAAATCAATATACAGAAGCTGTTGTTTGTCTATGCACTAAGGATGAACTATCAGAAAGAAAAATTAAGGAAACAATCTCATTTACAAAGGCATCAAAAAGAATAAAGTACCTATAAATAGAGGTGCCTGGGTGGCTTAGTTGGTTAAGTGTCTGACTCTTGATTTTGGCTCAGGTCATGGTCTCATGGTGGTGAGATCGAGCCCTACATTGGGCCCCATGCTGGGCATGAAGCCTGCTTAAGATTCTCTCTTCCCCTCCCCTTGCCCCTCCCCCACTCACTCATGTACTTGTTCTCTCTCAAAAAAAAAAGAAAAGAAAAAAGAAAAACCCTACAAATGAATTTTATCAAGGAGGTAAAAATCCTGTACATTGAAAACTATGGATATTGATAAAAAAATTGAAGACACAAATAAATATAAAGACATCACGTGTTGATGGATTAAAAGTTAATATTGTTAAAATGTCCATACTATTCAAAGCCATCATCAGATTAATAAAATTCCTATCAAAATTCCAAAGGAATTTTTCACATAGAACAAACAATCCTTAAATTTGTATGGAACCACAAAAAGCAATCTTAAGAAGAAAAAAGGTAGGTGCATCATATTCTCTAATTTCAAACTATTTTGGAGAGCTATAGTAATAAAAATAGTATGGTAGTGGTATGATGACAGATATATAGATCAATGAAACAGAACAGAGAGCCCAGAAATATACCTATGCATATATGGTCAATTAATTTATGACAAATGAGGCAGAATATACAATAGTAAAGAACAGTGCCTTCAATACATGGTGTTGGGAAAAGTGGACATGCAAGAGAATTAAATTAGACTAATACCTTCTATCACACACAAAACTCAAAATTGATTAAAGACTTGAATGTAATACTTGAAACCATAACATTCCTAGAAGAAAATGTAAGCAGTAAACTCCTAGACATCACTCTTGGCAATGACTTTTTGGACCTGACTCCAAAGGCAAAGGAAACAAACAAAAATAAACAAGTGAGACTTCATCAAACTAAAGAGCTTTTGCATAGTGAAGGAAACCATGAACAAAATGAAAAGGCAACCTAGGGAATGGGAGAAAATATTTACAAATTATGTATCTGATAAGGGGTTTATATATGAAGTATATAAAGAACACACACACCTCAACCACCACCACCACCACCACAACAACCACCCAATTAAAAAATGCTCAGATATGGAGTGCCTGGGTGGCTCAGTTGGCTAAGTGTCCAACTCTTGATATAGTCTTAGGTCACAGTACTGCAGTTGTGAGATCAACTCCTGCATCAGGCTCTGCACTGAGCATAGAGCCTACTTGAAATTCTCTGTCTTCCTCTCTCTTTGTGTCTCTCTCTCTCTCAAAATAAATAAATATTTTTTGGGGTGCCTGGGTGGCGCAGTCGGTTAAGCATCCGACTTCAGCCAGGTCACGATCTCGCAGTCCATGAGTTCGAGCCCCGCGTCAGGCTCTGGGCTGATGGCTCAGAGCCTGGAGCCTGTTTCCGATTCTGTGTCTCCTTCTCTCTCTGCCCCTCCCCCGTTCATGCTCTGTCTCTCTCTGTCCCCCAAAAAATAAATAAACGTTGAAAAAAATTAAAATAAATAAATAAATAAATAAATATTTTAAAAATAACATAAGATAAAAAATGGGCAGAGAATCTGAATAGACATTTTTCCAAAGAAGATATTCAGATGACCAACAGGCACATAAAAAGAGGCTCAACATCAGTAATCATCATGGAAACATAAATAAAAAATCATAATGAAAGATTACCCCACACATGTCAGAATGGCTATTATCAAAAAGACAAGAGATAACAAATTTTGGTGAGGATGTGGAGAAAAGGGAAGCCTCATACATTATTGGCAGAAATGTAAATTGGTGCAGCCACTAGGGAAAACAGTACAAAGATTGCACAAAAAATTAAAAACAGAACCACTGTATCATTCCACAATTCCGATTCTGGGTATCTATCTAAAGAAAACAAAAAAAACTAATTCAAAAAGATATATACACCTCAGTGTTAACTGCAGTATTATTTACATTAGACAACATATGTAAATTACCTAAATGTCCAGAGATGGATAATGAATAAAGAAGAAGTCGTATACATACACTATGGAGTATTACTCATTCATAAAAAAGAAGGAAATCTTGTCCTTTATAACAACACTGATGAACACTAATGGTATGACGTTAAGTGAAATAAGTCCTACAGAAAAAGATAAATACCATATGATTTCACTTATATGTGGAATCTGAAAAAAGAAAACAAAAATAAAACAAAAAAAAGCTCATGATCATAGATACACAGAATAGATTGGTGGGTGCCAGAGAGAGGGAGGTTGAGGGATGGGTAAAATGGGTAAAGGGGGTTAAAAGGTACACAATTTCAGGTATTAAATAAATAAGTACTGGGATATAATGTACAGCATTATGTAAAATGATTGTATTGCATATTTGAAAGTTGCTAATAGAGTAAATCTTAAAATTTCTCATCACAGACACAAAAAATTTATAATTTTGTGTAGAGATAGATGGTAAAACTAGACTTATTGTGATCATTTCACAGTATATGCAAATATAAAATCATTATGTTGTACAACTGAAAGTAGCATAATTTTATATGTCAATTATAACCTCAATAAAAAATAAAAATAAGTAAATAAAAATTATAATGAAAAATAAATGTATAACTACTGCTAAAAAATAAAAATCATGCAAAGTTTCTTTTTCTGAATGAAAATAAACATAACTTTAATCATCCATAATAATTTGAAATGTTGGTTTTTATTATTAATGGGGATATCAAGAAAAGAAGGGTAAGAAAAATATTGTATTTTACCTTCATAGAATTTTTCTCTCATACTTTTCCTTTTTCAAAATATAAGTCCATGTTTCTGACCTATATAATTTTTCTTCTGCCTAAAAAAATCTTTTAACATTTCTTGTAAAGAAAATCTACTGGTAGTGAATTCTCTTAGGTTTTCTTTGTCTGAGAAAGTATTTCTCTTTCACTCATGAAGGATAATTTTGCTGGATGCTGAATTCTAGGTTGTTGAGATTTTTCTTCTTTCAACGCTTTACATACTTTATCCCATGTCTTATTTTATTCATGATTTCTGACAATAAGTCTTCTGTAATTCTTATCAATGTTTATCTTTTCGTGTTCCTTTTTTCTCTATCTTACAAGATGTACTATTTTTCTTTTGTTTCCTGCAGTTTGAATGTGAAATACCTTGATGAACTTCTTTTTCTTTTTGGTATTTTCTATTTTGTATTCTTCAAGCTTCCTGTATCCGTGGTTTGGTGTCTGCCTTTAATTTTGAAAACTCATGATTACTTCAAACATTTCTTCTATTCTCTTTTCTCTTTCTTCTTCTAATATTCCAATTATGAATTACACCTTTCGCGTAATCATTCCACAATTCCTGAACATTTTGTTTCTCCTTCTTTTTTCCACTTTACATTTCTGTTTGGGAAGTTTCTAGTAACCTGTTTTTAAGTTCACTGATTCTTACCTCAGCCACACTGAGTGTACTAATAAGCCTATAAAAGGCTTTTTTTTTTTTCATTTCTCTTATGGCATTATTTTTTATTTCTAGCATTTCCTTTTGATTCTTCCTTAGATTTCCACTGCTATAATTACACTATCCATCAGTTCTTATATGTTATTTACTTTTCCTTTAAAGTCCTTACCATATGACTTAATTATTATTAATTATTTAAAATTCTCTATTTGATAATTCCAAAATCTGTGTCATACATGAATCTATTCATAATTTTCGGTCATCATTTCAGATTGTGTTTTTTCTTTCCTTTAGGCATAACTGGTAGTTTGTTGTTGTTGCAAGATTCATAAATTGAACTGCATAATAGGAATTGAAGAAAACAGGTTTCTAGTGTGAGGATTTATATTAATCAGGCTAAAAGTTGGGTTTTAATGATTGCTATAAGTGTCAGAGGGCTCAAATTCCTATATTATCTTTGATTTTATCTCCCCTCTTAGCTTTTGGTTTCACTAAACACTCCCCGTCTAAGAATCTTTTTCCTGCATCTCTTCCAAGAGTAATCCTCTATTACTGTACTGGAGCCCTTTTAATAGGATAGTAAGGTGTGGAGGAGAGGAATAATCTTATGATTGATTAAATCTGAACCTTTTGTGTTTCTGGGCTGTGACCTTCACGGTGTTTCTACTTATATGGCTCCTCTCACCCTCTGAGGGGAGACACGAAAGCTCCAGGGAACTGAAGTGAGAGGGATGTTCTTCCCCCATGGCTTTGTTATGGAGAAGGCTCTGGACATATTTGAGAAGGATTGCTCCTTCCCTCCCTCTGATAGAGCCATAAAAGGGGGTCTTTCTTCAGATGTTCATTATGAGAATCTGGTATGGTAACTGGAGGTAAAGCCCATGAAAGTGAGAGATTCTTTAAAAGGACACTTGGAATGATTGTGAGTTATTTCTCCTCAATGCTATTCACTGTATACCACATTGCAACCTATTTTACTTCCCACTTTCTATCAGCACAAATAACATTGGGTGAACATTCTCATACATGTCCATTTCCATACTTGGTGAGCGTATCTCTGAAATACATCACCAGGAATGAGGTGTCTGGAGTAAAGAGCATATACATTCTTCCAGAAATGTTACTAAATACTGACATTTCCCCTTCCAGAAGGGCTGAAATAATTTACAATCACATTAGCTGTTTATAAGAGCTCTTTTTGTGCCACTTCCTTGTCATTATATAGTACCACCTGAGTTACTAACTTTTGCCATCCTAGGGCATGTAAAATGGTATTTGTTTGGTTTAATTTGCTTTCCTCAGATGACTAATAAGTTTGACCACTTCTTCACATACCTATAAGTCATGTGGACTTTCTCTTCTAAAATGACTGCTCATTTTCGATGCCCTTTTTCCTTGTGTTTTCCTTTTCGTTGGTTAAAAAAAATACCTCCACAAATCATTGTATACTCTTCCCCTCAAGAAGTGTTGCTTACTTCTCCTCTTGAGTGTGGGCTGGACTTCTAAAGAATAGAATGTAGCAGAAGTAATGCTGTATCACTTGATGTGGCCCAAATTGTTACTACCTGTATTGGAATGATTATTCATATTACCCTGTCTTTCTGTAATGTCTTCATATGTAATAGAATGAGTGTCAGGCTTTTAAAAGTTAAATGAATAAACAAAACTAACTTTTAAAAGTAAACCTATTTGTCTTAATCTTCCATATTTTAAAATGTTGACTCTTCCAATAATACCAGCTTAAATGGAATTTTCAAAAATGGAAATGCCATTATTCTCCTACAATAAAGTAGAAATTTGTGTAAAAAGTTCACATTCTTTTCATTCCCTAATATACACAATATCCAAGCAATATTTAGATACTACTTATAGCACTTTGACCTCTCTACCCATAGATAGGACCCTCCACTTTCTAAGCCTTAAATTGCATGAGCACAGACATCAAAATATGGCATATACCTATAGCCAAAGTTCTTCAATAAATGTTCATACAACTGCTTCAGCAAACAGGAAAGAATTCCTGATTTTTTTCCTACAAATTTTCTTAGACCAACTGAATGGCAAAATTTATTCACAAAAATTCTTAGTCTTAATATACTTAAGCATTAACCCATTACTATATTCTGTTAGAATTGAAAAATTTTTTAAAAAGTAGATATTTTAAGTATGAATGCTTTTACAACTGGATTCTTATGTCTATATTTGTTTTGCTCAGAGAAAAATCTAACTTGTCCATCTAACACAGGGAGATCTCCAGTAAAAGATCGTGATTGCAATATTATAGTATCTTCTCTTCTAATTAGAAGAAAAAATATTACATAATAGTATTAACAGGATTATCGATCCCAGTTGGTAATTTTTCTTATAAATGGTATAGATAAGGGTTTATTGTGGATAATTTGGAGTATTAAAACACATAAGACTGTATCATTCAGATTTTTTTTTTCAATATATAATAGAACATAAAGTCATCAAGCTGCTTGAGATCAAGCCTCACCTGAAATGACTTATTTTGATACTTCCCAGTTAAGAGAACTAAACAATTCCCTGTTTTGGTTAAGTCAGTTTAAGATGGGTTTTATGTCACTGCAACTTCAAGTCTCCTAATTAAGGCATGATACAAAGCTCAAGTTAGGCTAAGATTTAAATGGTAGGCCCTCCAAATTACTTGGATTGTTTGTATAACTAACAGAATCTAAACTTCATTTGAAATACTTTGTGCTTCTAAACACATCCCAAATATCCTAAATAATCTCATGTAGTAATAAGAAAGTGACCCATAGCCTGTGGCTGTCAAACAATAAGGTTAACTCATGGAGAGAAGCTAACATCATAGGAAGATCAGCACACACAGCTGTAAAGGAAAACTAAGTGAGGAAATTATTTCTCCAGAATTTTCTAAGGTAATGGAGATATTTTGCTCCACTTGATATAGAAAGGAGTATAGAACACTATAAACATTTTATTGCAATTCTTTGTATGATTGTTATTTAAAATGCAGTTCAAGAAATCTTTTCAGTAGCTGATAATGGTTTGAGATAAGATGTTCTTTGTAAAGCAATTTCCATTATTTTCCATCTACACCAATTTAATGTATTCAGTTGTTTAAAACAGCTATTTTTATATTCAGTTAAATGTAATATTACAGTTCATATCATTTTCTTTTCACAGGAAAGTGACTCCATGAATCTAAATCTAAAAATCTAAATCAAGAGAAAACAAATGTAGTATTTTCACATGAAAAAAATTGCGGAATAATAAATCAGTTACATGACTTAACTGGGTCAACTAATTGTTTCTGAAAATCAACCAATTATTTAATTAAATGGGTTGGCCAATTTAGTAAAAATAGTAACCCAGTTTGATTTATAGAAATCTTTCTCTTGCATGCCTTTTACTTATTTAGGACGCAGCCAGCTGACAGGTGACCTCACTCACAAGGCAGTGGACTGATCCTTTTATCATTTTACTCCCAGTTTTCCCAAGGGTTCCAATAGCATCTTGTGTTTATCCCTGTTATTGCTCTTATAATAACAAGAGTTATGTGTGGCAGGCACAGCTCTTGAAGTACGTTATCTCATTTAAACTTCAACGAATCTATGAGACAATTTTGTTGCTGCTGGTGGTGTTTGTTTAACAAATGAAGATACTCAGGCTCAGCAAGTAAATTAATTTACCCTCAAAGTTAATTAATACATAACAAAGAGAAAGTATGATCAGTGACACAAGAGGAGAACTATGTACAGTGTTTGGTCTCAGATGTCAAAAGAAAAAGAAGTACAAGAAGGAAAGTATAGTGAAGAAAATCAAGGTAGGAGAAATAAGAGCTAAGGGCAATAATTATCATTGTCTAGTTTTAGTGTGGTGTTGGTGGCAGAATCTAAATTGTGCTATAAAAAGGCAGTATGTAAAGAAGTAGTAAAGATTCAAATCTAGATCTAATTGATTTGAAAAGCTCATGGGTTTTTTCCTCTGTACTAGTAGTTCTCAAATATCAGTATGCAAAGGAAGCATCTAAAGATATTTCTGTGAATGCGGTTCCTGTCCCAAACAGAAAATCTATAGATTGTTTTCAAATTCTTATTATTTAAAAAATTTTTAATTCCACTATAGTTAATATACTGAGGCCTTGCATTTTTAAGAAGTACCATACATGGGGTGCCTGGGTGGCTCAGTAGGTTAAGCATTCGACTTGAGCTTGGGTCATGATGTCACGACTTGTGGGTTCCAGCCCACATAGGGCTCTGTGCTGGCAGCTCAGAGCTTGGAACCTGCTTCAGATTCTGTGTCTCCCTCTCTCTCTGCCCCTCCTTCACTCATGCTCTGTCTCTCTTTTTCTCTCTCTCTCAAAAATAAATAAACATTAAAAAAAAAAAGTACCATCCAGGTGATTCTGATGAAGTTGCCAATGGACCACACTTTTAGAAACACAGCACTATTATGCCAACTCTAACAGGGAGCTTCTTGAAGGCAAGGACTTCATGGGTTTTCAGTAGTGAGCATAATGCTTGACTCACAGTAAAGATCTCATGTAGATTCACAGAGCTAAGCTGCACAGTGGTTTGGAACAAAAAATTGACCATAATTTGAAACTATTCATGTTACATGGACATGGCCATAATCTCCATAAACTCAAACACCCTGTTGTTTGTGTTTTGAATGTGCACACTTGGGGCACCTGGGTGGCTATTGATTAAGCATCTGACTCTTGATTTTGGCTCAGGTCATGATCTCACAGTTTGTGAGTTTGAGACCTGCATCGGGCTCTGCTCTGACAGTGCGGAGCCTGCTTGGGATTCTCTTTCCCTCTCTCTCTGTCCCTCCCCCACTTCTGTTCTCTCCTTCTCTCTCTCTCTCAAAATGAATACATAAAAACTTAATAAAAAACATGCACATTGATGCTAAACAGTGTCACTTTTTGCTGCCTAGTAAAATCCTGAAAAGAGATTTGGATCTTTGCCCTGTGAATGGTCTCCTTACTTATTTCAACCTATAACAATTTTCATCATCTGTTATAACAATTTATTTTACAGGGCTTTAATCTTCCTTAAAACAAACTGGTTTATCTCAATCTATTTTTTAACTCTTGTGATTTTTTTCTTATTCCAAAAATAATATATGCTTATTATTGAAATCTTCAAAATTTTAAATAAGCAATAAATATATCTCATTATTCCACAATAGATGATATATTCATATGCCTCCTTTCAGCCTTATAATTATTTACACATATTTACAAAAAAAGTATTATAAAATACATATCATTTTGTAATCTCCCTTTGAACTTCATTCTAAATCATTAATAATTTTTGTACTATTAATTTTCTTTAAAACCACACTTTAAATAGCCTCATACATATGTAACAATTTTTAATCATTTGTAGCATATTTTTGGACTTTCAGGCTAATTTTAATGGCTTCATACTACAAACAATGTTGGGGAAATTCTTATATTTATATTTTTGCTCACTTTTTTTTTATTATTCCTCTAGTATATATTCCTAAAAGTAGAATTACAAGCTCAAAATAGAAGTATATTCGGGAATTTTTAAGTTTGCCATCTAAATTGTTTTACAATTACATTCTTCAAGCAGTATATGAAAATATCTGTTTCTAGGACTCCCACTAACAATGGATTTTATTTCTTGAAAAAAAAAACTTGGGTCATTTTGATGGTGACAAATAATTTTAAGTAATGTTTTAACTTAATTACCAGGAAGCGGAATCATTTCTTGTTTTATTATTTGTTAACATTTATTTTACTGCCGAATGCCTCTTATGTCCTCTTTGCTGAATGGAATTACTAATTTCCCAGCACTTTATGACAGACCAGAGGGATGACTTTCCCACCTTTGGTGTAAGATTCAACGTTATTTTCTGATTTCATCATTGTTGAAGTGTTTCATCAAGCACTACTGATCCTCTGTTGTCAGGTCTGACCCTGAGTTATGGCGAGGATTAATGAGGTACAGAGGTAAATGAGATAAAGAAAGTAAAAGCTTGTCTCAGTAACAGATGGCTTAAAATTAGACTCTTTAGCAATTTGTACTGCTAAGATTTTTATAAAATTCAGTATTACTGCACATACATATTTTATTTGCATTTCCCTCTAAGCTTATTTAATTTCTTTTTTTTTTAATTTTTTAAAATACTTTTATTTATTTTTGAAGGAGAGAGAAACAGAGCATGAGCAGGGGAAGACCAGAGAGAGAGGGAGACACTGAATTCAAAGCAGGCTCCAGGCTCTGAGCTGTCAGCACACAGCCCTATGTGGGGCTCAAACTCATGAACTGTGAGATCATGACCTGAGCTGAAGTTGGTTGCTTAACCGGCTGAGACACACAGGTGCCCCAAAGCTTATTTATATTTGTTAATATTTTCCCCTTACCATCATAAAAAATCCAAGACCAGATAGCTTCACTGATGAATTCTACCAAACATTCAAAAAAGACTTAATACCTATCCCTCTTAAACTCTTTCAAAAAACTGAAGAGGAAAGAAGGCTTCCAAACTCATTTTACAAGGCCAGCATTACCCTGATACTAGAACCAGACAAGGACAGCACACACAAAAAAAATGAAATTATAAGCCAACATTCTTGATGTACACTGATGCAAAAATCCTCAACAAAATATTAACAAATCAATTCAACAATACATTAAAAAGATTGTACACTATGACCAAGTGGGATTTATTCCAGGAATGCAAAGATAGTTCAACATCTGCCCACCAATCAATGTGATACACCACATTAACAAAATGAAAGATGAAAATCAGATGGCGATCTCATAGATGCCCAAAAAGCACTTGAAAAAATTCAACATCCTTTCATGATAAAAAAAAATTCTCAACAAAGTGAATATAGAGGGACTATATCTCAATATAATAAATGTCATAGTAATATCATACTGAATGGTAAAAAGCTGAAAGCTTCTCCTCTAAGATAAGGAAGATCCAAGAGGATGCCTTCTCTTGCCACTTTTATTCAACATTTCACTGAAAGTCCTAGCCAGGGCAATTTGGCAAGAAAAGGAATAAAAGGCATCCAAATTGGAAAAGAAGTAAAATTGTAACTATTTGCAGATAACATTATACCACATATGGAAAACCCTGAATTCCACCACAAACCTGTTACAACTAATAATAAATTCAATAAAGTTGCAGGGTATAAAATTAATATGCATAATGTGTTGCATTTCTATACACTAATAATGAACATCAGAAAGAAATAAAGAAAACAATCCCATTCACAATTGTATCATAGAGAATAAAAAAACTTAAGAATAAAATTAACTAAGGAGGTGAAAGACCTGCACACTGATATGGATGAAAAGAAATTAATGGGAAGAAAGTGAGGAAGACAAAAGTAAAAGGAAGGATATTATGTGCTCACAGACTGGAAGAATTAATATTAAAATGTCCATAGTACCAAAAGAAACCTACAGATTCAATGTAATTCTTATCAAAATTCCAATGACATTTTTCACAGAAATAGAATAAATTCTAAAATTGGTATAGAACAAAAGATCCCAGATAGCCAAATAACCTTGACAAAAGAACAAAGCTGGAGGTATCATTCTCTCTTATTTTAAACCATAAAATGAAACTATAGTAAACAAGTAGTATGGTATTGACATAAAAACAGA